>NW_027515502.1:0-77357 GCF_048772815.1 Callospermophilus lateralis
TGTACTGCTCATTACTTGAAAGTATCATGAAGTTCGGAAGAAAAAATATATGTTGTGATTTCAGGAGACTGTAGTTTTTTGGCAGCCTAACAACGCCTTTCATTGAGTGAGTTATTCGCCAGTCTCTGCTTAAGGCTACATCAAGAGGAAACAAACCTTAGAGATAGAACGTAGAACTATTGTATTGTGTCAAGTTTCAAGAAGCTAGCCCAAACCGTGTTTGATTTAGAGTTCTAACTGCATCTGTCAATATAGGAGAAAACGCAGTGAAACCTAAAAATTCAAACTGTTCTTGCAAACGAATGCTTCGACCTAGGAGAACGAAACTTGGGCATCCAAGAGAGATTCACGTGCTCACTGTGTTGTACTGCTCATTACTTGAAAGTATCATGAAGGTCGGAAGAAAAAATATATGTTGTGATTTCAGGAGACTGTAGTTTTTTGGCAGCCTAACAACGCCTTTCATTGAGTGAGTTATTCGCCAGTCTCTGCTTAAGGCTACATCAAGAGGAAACAACCTTAGAGATAGAACGTAGAACTATTGTATTGTGTCAAGTTTCAAGAAGCTAGCGCAAACCGTGTTTGATTTAGAGTTCTAACTGCATCTGTCAATATAGGAGAAAACGCAGTGAAACCTAAAATTCAAACTGTTCCTGCAAACGAATGCTTCGACCTAGGAGAACGAAACTTGGGCATCCAAGTTTGACTGGTGTACTGCTCATTACTTGAAAGTATCATGAAGGTCGGAAGAAAAAATATATGTTGTGATTTCAGGAGACTGTAGTTTTTTGGCAGCCTAACAACGCCTTTCATTGAGTGAGTTATTCGCCAGTCTCTGCTTAAGGCTACATCAAGAGGAAACAACCTTAGAGATAGAACGTAGAACTATTGTATTGTGTCAAGTTTCAAGAAGCAAGCACAAACCGTGTTTGATTTAGAGTTCTAACTGCATCTGTCAATATAGGAGAAAACGCAGTGAAACCTAAAAATTCAAACTGTTCCTGCAAACGAATGCTTCGACCTAGGAGAACGAAACTTGGGCATCCAAGTTTGACTGGTGTACTGCTCATTACTTGAAAGTATCATGAAGGTCGGAAGAAAAAATATATGTTGTGATTTCAGGAGACTGTAGTTTTTTGGCAGCCTAACAACGCCTTTCATTGAGTGAGTTATTCGCCAGTCTCTGCTTAAGGCTACATCAAGAAGAAACAAACCTTAGAGATAGAACGTAGAACTATTGTATTGTGTCAAGTTTCAAGAAGCTAGCCCAAACCGTGTTTGATTTAGAGTTCTAACTGCATCTGTCAATATAGGAGAAAACGCAGTGAAACCTAAAAATTCAAACTGTTCCTGCAAACGAATGCTTCGACCTAGGAGAACGAAACTTGGGCATCCAAGTTTGACTGGTGTACTGCTCATTACTTGAAAGTATCATGAAGGTCGGAAGAAAAAATATATGTTGTGATTTCAGGAGACTGTAGTTTTTGGCAGCCTAACAACGCCTTTCATTGAGTGAGGTATTCGCCAGTCTCTGCTTAAGGCTACATCAAGAGGAAACAAACCTTAGAGATAGAACGTAGAACTATTGTATTGTGTCACGTTTCAAGAAGCTAGCCCAAACCGTGTTTGATTTAGAGTTCTAACTGCATCTGTCAATATAGGAGAAAACGCAGTGAAACCTAAAAATTCAAACTGTTCCTGCAAACGAATGCTTCGACCTAGGAGAACGAAACTTGGGCATCCAAGTTTGACTGGTGTACTGCTCATTACTTGAAAGTATCATGAAGGTCGGAAGAAAAAATATATGTTGTGATTTCAGGAGACTGTAGTTTTTGGCAGCCTAACAACGCCTTTCATTGAGTGAGTTATTCGCCAGTCTCTGCTTAAGGCTACATCAAGAGGAAACAAACCTTAGAGATAGAACGTAGAACTATTGTATTGTGTCACGTTTCAAGAAGCTAGCCCAAACCGTGTTTGATTTAGAGTTCTAACTGCATCTGTCAATATAGGAGAAAACTCAATGAAACCTAAAAATTCAAACTGTTCCTGCAAACGAATGCTTCGACCTAGGAGAACGAAACTTGGGCATCCAAGTTTGACTGGTGTACTGCTCATTACTTGAAAGTATCATGAAGGTCGGAAGAAAAAATATATGTTGTGATTTCAGGAGACTGTAGTTTTTTGGCAGCCTAACAACGCCTTTCATTGAGTGAGTTATTCGCCAGTCTCTGCTTAAGGCTACATCAAGAGGAAACAAACCTTAGAGATAGAACGTAGAACTATTGTATTGTGTCAAGTTTCAAGAAGCTAGCGCAAACCGTGTTTGATTTAGAGTTCTAACTGCATCTGTCAATATAGGAGAAAACGCAATGAAACCTAAAAATTCAAACTGTTCCTGCAAACGAATGCTTCGACCTAGGAGAACGAAACTTGGGCATCCAAGTTTGACTGGTGTACTGCTCATTACTTGAAAGTATCATGAAGGTCGGAAGAAAAAATATATGTTGTGATTTCAGGAGACTGTAGTTTTTTGGCAGCCTAACAACGCCTTTCATTGAGTGAGTTATTCGCCAGTCTCTTCTTAAGGCTACATCAAGAAGAAGCAAACCTTAGAGATAGAACGTAGAACTATTGTATTGTGTCAAGTTTCAAGAAGCAAGCACAAACCGTGTTTGATTTAGAGTTCTAACTGCATCTGTCAATATAGGAGAAAACGCAGTGAAACCTAAAAATTCAAACTGTTCCTGCAAACGAATGCTTCGACCTAGGAGAACGAAACTTGGGCATCCAAGTTTGACTGGTGTACTGCTCATTACTTGAAAGTATCATGAAGGTCGGAAGAAAAAATATATGTTGTGATTTCAGGAGACTGTAGTTTTTTGGCAGCCTAACAACGCCTTTCATTGAGTGAGTTATTCGCCAGTCTCTGCTTAAGGCTACATCAAGAGGAAACAAACCTTAGAGATAGAACGTAGAACTATTGTATTGTGTCACGTTTCAAGAAGCTAGCCCAAACCGTGTTTGATTTAGAGTTCTAACTGCATCTGTCAATATAGGAGAAAACGCAGTGAAACCTAAAAATTCAAACTGTTCCTGAAAACGAATGCTTCGACCTAGGAGAACGAAACTTGGGCATCCAAGTTTGACTGGTGTACTGCTCATTACTTGAAAGTATCATGAAGGTCGGAAGAAAAAATATATGTTGTGATTTCAGGAGACTGTAGTTTTTTGGCAGCCTAACAACGCCTTTCATTGAGTGAGTTATTCGCCAGTCTCTGCTTAAGGCTACATCAAGAGGAAACAAACCTTAGAGATAGAACGTAGAACTATGTATTGTGTCAAGTTTCAAGAAGCTAGCCCAAACCGTGTTTGATTTAGAGTTCTAACTGCATCTGTCAATATAGGAGAAAACTCAATGAAACCTAAAAATTCAAACTGTTCCTGCAAACGAATGCTTCGACCTAGGAGAACGAAACTTGGGCATCCAAGTTTGACTGGTGTACTGCTCATTACTTGAAAGTATCATGAAGTTCGGAAGAAAAAATATATGTTGTGATTTCAGGAGACTGTAGTTTTTTGGCAGCCTAACAACGCCTTTCATTGAGTGAGTTATTCGCCAGTCTCTGCTTAAGGCTACATCAAGAAGAAACAAACCTTAGAGATAGAACGTAGAACTATTGTATTGTGTCAAGTTTCAAGAAGCTAGCACGAACCGTGTTTGATTTAGAGTTCTAACTGCATCTGTCAATATAGGAGAAAATGCAGTGAAACCTAAAAATTCAAACTGTTCCTGCAAACGAATGCTTCGACCTAGGAGAACGAAACTTGGGCATCCAAGTTTGACTGGTGTACTGCTCATTACTTGAAAGTATCATGAAGGTCGGAAGAAAAAATATATGTTGTGATTTCAGGAGACTGTAGTTTTTTGGCAGCCTAACAACGCCTTTCATTGAGTGAGTTATTCGCCAGTCTCTGCTTAAGGCTACATCAAGAGGAAACAAACCTTAGAGATAGAACGTAGAACTATTGTATTGTGTCAAGTTTCAAGAAGCTAGCCCAAACCGTGTTTGATTTAGAGTTCTAACTGCATCTGTCAATATAGAAGAAAACGCAGTGAAACCTAAAAATTCAAACTGTTCCTGCAAACGAATGCTTCGACCTAGGAGAACGAAACTTGGGCATCCAAGTTTGACTGGTGTACTGCTCATTACTTGAAAGTATCATGAAGGTCGGAAGAATAAATATATGTTGTGATTTCAGGAGACTCTAGTTTTTTGGCAGCCTAACAACGCCTTTCATTGAGTGAGTTATTCGCCAGTCTCTGCTTAAGGCTACATCAAGAGGAAACAAACCTTAGAGATAGAACGTAGAACCATTGTATTGTGTCAAGTTTGAAGAAGCTAGCACAAACCGTGTTTGATTTAGAGTTCTAACTGCATCTGTCAATATAGGAGAAAACGCAGTGAAACCTAAAAATTCAAACTGTTCCTGCAAACGAATGCTTCGACCTAGGAGAACGAAACTTGGGCATCCAAGTTTGACTGGTGTACTGCTCATTACTTGAAAGTATCATGAAGGTCGGAAGAAAAAATATATGTTGTGATTTCAGGAGACTGTAGTTTTTTGGCAGCCTAACAACGCCTTTCATTGAGTGAGGTATTCGCCAGTCTCTGCTTAAGGCTACATCGAGAGGAAACAAACCTTAGAGATAGAACGTAGAACTCTTGTATTGTGTCAAGTTTCAAGAAGCTAGCACAAACCGTGTTTGATTTAGAGTTCTAACTGCATCTGTCAATATAGGAGAAAACGCAGTGAAACCTAAAAATTCAAACTGTTCCTGCAAACGAATGCTTCGACCTAGGAGAACGAAACTTGGGCATCCAAGTTTGACTGGTGTACTGCTCATTACTTGAAAGTATCATGAAGGTCGGAAGAAAAAATATATGTTGTGATTTCAGGAGACTGTAGTTTTTTGGCAGCCTAACAACGCCTTTCATTGAGTGAGTTATTCGCCAGTCTCAGCTTAAGGCTACATCAAGAGGAAACAAACCTTAGAGATAGAACGTAGAACTATTGTATTGTGTCAAGTTTCAAGAAGCTAGCCCAAACCGTGTTTGATTTAGAGTTCTAACTGCATCTGTCAATATAGAAGAAAACGCAGTGAAACCTAAAAATTCAAACTGTTCCTGCAAACGAATGCTTCGACCTAGGAGAACGAAACTTGGGCATCCAAGTTTGACTGGTGTACTGCTCATTACTTGAAAGTATCATGAAGGTCGGAAGAATAAATATATGTTGTGATTTCAGGAGACTCTAGTTTTTTGGCAGCCTAACAACGCCTTTCATTGAGTGAGTTATTCGCCAGTCTCTGCTTAAGGCTACATCAAGAGGAAACAAACCTTAGAGATAGAACGTAGAACCATTGTATTGTGTCAAGTTTCAAGAAGCTAGCACAAACCGTGTTTGATTTAGAGTTCTAACTGCATCTGTCAATATAGGAGAAAACGCAGTGAAACCTAAAAATTCAAACTGTTCCTGCAAACGAATGCTTCGACCTAGGAGAACGAAACTTGGGCATCCAAGTTTGACTGGTGTACTGCTCATTACTTGAAAGTATCATGAAGGTCGGAAGAAAAAATATATGTTGTGATTTCAGGAGACTGTAGTTTTTTGGCAGCCTAACAACGCCTTTCATTGAGTGAGGTATTCGCCAGTCTCTGCTTAAGGCTACATCGAGAGGAAACAAACCTTAGAGATAGAACGTAGAACTCTTGTATTGTGTCAAGTTTCAAGAAGCTAGCACAAACCGTGTTTGATTTAGAGTTCTAACTGCATCTGTCAATATAGGAGAAAACGCAGTGAAACCTAAAAATTCAAACTGTTCCTGCAAACGAATGCTTCGACCTAGGAGAACGAAACTTGGGCATCCAAGTTTGACTGGTGTACTGCTCATTACTTGAAAGTATCATGAAGGTCGGAAGAAAAAAATATATGTTGTGATTTCAGGAGACTGTAGTTTTTTGGCAGCCTAACAATGCCTTTCATTGAGTGAGTTATTTGCCAGTTTCTGCTTAAGGCTACATCAAGAGGAAACAAACCTTAGAGATAGAACGTAGAACTATTGTATTGTGTCAAGTTTCAAGAAGCTAGCACAAACCGTGTTTGATTTAGAGTTCTAACTGCATCTCTCAATATAGGTGAAAACGCAGTGAAACCTAAAAATTCAAACTGTTCCTGCAAACGAATGCTTCGACCTAGGAGAACGAAACTTGGGCATCCAAGTTTGACTGGTGTACTGCTCATTACTTGAAAGTATCATGAAGGTCGGAAGAAAAAATATATGTTTTGGTTTCAGGAGACTGTAGTTTTTTGGCAGCCTAACAACGCCTTTCATTGAGTGATTTATTCGCCAGTCTCTGATATGGCAACATCAAGAGGAAACAAACCTTAGAGATAGAACGTAGAACTATTGTATTGTGTCAAGTTTCAAGAAGCTAGGCCGAACCGTGTTTGATTTAGAGTTCTAACTGCATCTGTCAATATAGGAGAAAACGCAGTGAAACCTAAAAATTCAAACTGTTCCTGCAAACGAATGCTTCGACCTAGGGGAACGAAACTTGGGCATCCAAGTTGACGGGTGTACTGCTCATTACTTGAAAGTATCATGAAGTTCGGAAGAAAAAATATATGTTGTGATTTCAGGAGACTGTAGTTTTTTGGCAGCCTAACAACGCCTTTCATTGAGTGAGTTATTCGCCAGTCTCTGCTTAAGGCTACATCAAGAGGAAACAAACCTTAGAGATAGAACGTAGAACTATTGTATTGTGTCAAGTTTCAAGAAGCTAGCACAAACCGTGTTTGATTTAGAGTTCTAACTGCATCTGTCAATATAGGAGAAAACGCAGTGAAACCTAAAAATTCAAACTGTTCCTGCAAAGGAATGCTTCAACCTAGGAGAACGAATCTTGGGCATCCAAGTTTGACTGGTGTACTGCTCATTACTTGAAAGTATCATGAAGGTCGGAAGAAAAAATATATGTTGTGATTTCAGGAGACTGTAGTTTTTAGGCAGCCTAAACACGCCTTTCATTGAGTGAGTTATTCGCCAGTCTCTGCTTAAGGCTACATCAAGAGGAAACAAACCTTAGAGATAGAACGTAGAACTATTGTATTGTGTCAAGTTTCAAGAAGCTAGCACAAACCGTGTTTGATTTAGAGTTCTAACTGCATCTGTCAATATAGGAGAAAACGCAGTGAAACCTAAAAATTCAAACTGTTCCTGCAAACGAATGCTTCGACCTAGGAGAACGAAACTTGGGCATCCAAGTTTGACTGGTGTACTGCTCATTACTTGAAAGTATCATGAATTTCGGAAGAAAAAATATATGTTGTGATTTCAGGAGACTGTAGTTTTTTGGCAGCCTAACAACGCCTTTTATTGAGTGAGTTATTCGCCAGTCTCTGCTTAAGGCTACATCAAGAGGAAACAAACCTTAGAGATAGAACGTAGAACTATTGTATTGTGTCAAGTTTCAAGAAGCTAGCCCAAACCGTGTTTGATTTAGAGTTCTAACTGCATCTGTCAATATAGGAGAAAACGCAGTGAAACCTAAAAATTCAAACTGTTCCTGCAAACGAATGCTTCGACCTAGGAGAACGAAACTTGGGCATCCAAGTTTGACTGGTGTACTGCTCATTACTTGAAAGTATCATGAAGGTCGGAAGAAAAAATATATGTTGTGATTTCAGGAGACTGTAGTTTTTTGGCAGCCTAACAACGCCTTTCATTGAGTGAGTTATTCGCCAGTCTCTGCTTAAGGCTACATCAAGAGGAAACAAACCTTAGAGATAGAACGTAGAACTATTGTATTGTGTCAAGTTTCAAGAAGCTAGCGCAAACCGTGTTTGATTTAGAGTTCTAACTGCATCTGTCAATATAGGAGAAAACGCAGTGAAACCTAAAATTCAAACTGTTCCTGCAAACGAATGCTTCGACCTAGGAGAACGAAACTTGGGCATCCAAGTTTGACTGGTGTACTGCTCATTACTTGAAAGTATCATGAAGGTCGGAAGAAAAAATATATGTTGTGATTTCAGGAGACTGTAGTTTTTTGGCAGCCTAACAACGCCTTTCCTTGAGTGAGTTATTCGCCAGTCTCTGCTTAAGGCTACATCAAGAAGAAACAAACCTTAGAGATAGAACGTAGAACTCTTGTACTGTGTCAAGTTTCAAGAAGCTAGCACGAACCGTGTTTGATTTAGAGTTCTAACTGCATCTGTCAATATAGGAGAAAACGCAGTGAAACCTAAAAATTCAAACTGTTCCTGCAAAGGAATGCTTCGACCTAGGAGAACGAAACTTGGGCATCCAAGTTGACTGGTGTACTGCTCATTACTTGAAAGTATCATGAAGGTCGGAAGAAAAAATATATGTTGTGATTTCAGGAGACTGTAGTTTTTTGGCAGCCTAACAACGCCTTCCATTGAGTGAGTTATTCGCCAGTCTCTGCTTAAGGCTACATCAAGAGGAAACAAACCTTAGAGATAGAACGTAGAACTATTGTGTTGTGTCAAGTTTCAAGAAGCTAGCACAAACCGTGTTTGATTTAGAGTTCTAACTGCATCTGTCAATATAGGAGAAAATGCAGTGAAACCTAAAAATTCAAACTGTTCCTGCAAACGAATGCTTCGACTAGGAGAACGAAACTTTTGCATCCAAGTTTGACTGGTGTACTGCTCTTTACTTGAAAGTATCATGAAGGTCGGAAGAAAAAATATATGTTGTGATTTCAGGAGACTGTAGTTTTTTGGCAGCCTAACAACGCCTTTCATTGAGTGAGTTATTCGCCAGTCTCTGCTTAAGGCTACATCAAGAGGAAACAATCCTTAGAGATAGAACGTAGAACTCTTGTATTGTGTCAAGTTTCAAGAAGCTAGCACGAACCGTGTTTGATTTAGAGTTCTAACTGCATCTGTCAATATAGGAGAAAACGCAGTGAAACCTAAAAATTCAAACTGTTCCTGCAAACGAATGCTTCGACCTAGGAGAACGAAACTTGGGCATCCAAGTTTGACTGGTGTACTGCTCATTACTTGAAAGTATCATGAAGGTCGGAAGAAAAAATATATGTTGTGATTTCAGGAGACTGTAGTTTTTTGGCAGCCTAACAACGCCTTTCATTGAGTGAGTTATTCGCCAGTCTCTGCTTAAGGCTACATCAAGAGGAAACAAACCTTAGAGATAGAACGTAGAACTGTTGTAATGTGTCACGTTTCAAGAAGCTAGCCCAAACCGTGTTTGATTTAGAGTTCTAACTGCATCTGTCAATATAGGAGAAAACGCAGTGAAACCTAAAAATTCAAACTGTTCCTGCAAACGAATGCTTCGACCTAGGAGAACGAAACTTGGGCATCCAAGTTTGACTGGTGTACTGCTCATTACTTGAAAGTATCATGAAGGTCGGAAGAAAAAATATATGTTGTGATTTCAGTAGACTGTAGTTTTTTGGCAGCCTAACAACGCCTTTCATTGAGGGAATTATTCGCCAGTCTCTGCTTATGGCTACATCAAGAGGAAACAAACCTTAGAGATAGAACGTAGAACTATTGTATTGTGTCAAATTTCAAGAAGCTAGCCCAAACCGTGTTTGATTTAGAGTTCTAACTGCCCCTGTCAATATAGGAGAAAACGCAGTGAAACCTAAAAATTCAAACTGTTCCTGCAAACGAATGCTTCGACCTAGGAGAACGAAACTTAGGCATCCAAGTTTGACTGGTGTACTGCTCATTACTTGAAAGTATCATGAAGGTCGGAAGAAAAAATATATGTTGTGATTTCAGGAGACTGTAGTTTTTTGGCAGCCTAACAACGCCTTTCATTGAGTGAGTTATTCGCCAGTCTCTGCTTAAGGCTACATCAAGAGGAAACAAACCTTAGAGATAGAACGTAGAACTATTGTATTGTGTCAAGTTTCAAGAAGCTAGCACAAACCGTGTTTGATTTAGAGTTCTAACTGCATCTGTCAATATAGGAGAAAACGCAGTGAAACCTAAAAATTCAAACTGTTCCTGCAAACGAATGCTTCGACCTAGGAGAACGGAACTTGGGCATCCAAGTTTGACTGGTGTACTGCTCATTACTTGAAAGTATCATGAAGGTCGGAAGAAAAAATATATGTTGTGATTTCAGGAGACTGTAGTTTTTTGGCAGCCTAACAACGCCTTTCATTGAGTGAGTTATTTGCCAGTCTCTGCTTAAGGCTACATCAAGAGGAAACAAACCTTAGAGATAGAACGTAGAACTATTGTATTGTGTCAAGTTTCAAGAAGCTAGCACAAACCGTGTTTGATTTAGAGTTCTAACTGCATCTGTCAATATAGGAGAAAACGCAGTGAAACCTAAAAATTCAAACTGTTCCTGCAAACGAATGCTTCGACCTAGGAGAACGAAACTTGGGCATCCAAGTTTGACTGGTGTACTGCTCATTACTTGAAAGTATCATGAAGGTCGGAAGAAAAAATATATGTTGTGATTTCAGGAGACTGTAGTTTTTTGGCAGCCTAACAACGCCTTTCATTGAGTTAGTTATTCGCCAGTCTCTGCTTAAGGCTACATCAAGAGGAAACAAACCTTAGAGATAGAACGTAGAAATATTGTATTGTGTCAAGTTTCAAGAAGTTAGCACAAACCGTGTTTGATTTAGAGTTCTAACTGCATCTGTCAATATAGGAGAAAACGCAGTGAAACCTAAAAATTCAAACTGTTCCTGCAAACGAATGCTTCGACCTAGGAGAACGAAACTTGGGCATCCAAGTTTGACTGGTGTACTGCTCATTATTTGAAAGTATCATGAAGGTCGGAAGAAAAAATATATGTTGTGATTTCAGGAGACTGTAGTTTTTTGGCAGCCTAACAACGCCTTTCATTGAGTGAGTTATTCGCCAGTCTCTGCTTAAGGCTACATCAAGAGGAAACAAACCTTAGAGATAGAACGTAGAACTATTGTATTGTGTCAAGTTTCAAGAAGCTAGCACAAACCGTGTTTGATTTAGAGTTCTAACTGCATCTGTCAATATAGGAGAAAACGCAGTGAAACCTAAAAATTCAAACTGTTCCTGCAAACGAATGCTTCGACCTAGGAGAACGGAACTTGGGCATCCAAGTTTGACTGGTGTACTGCTCATTACTTGAAAGTATCATGAAGGTCGGAAGAAAAAATATATGTTGTGATTTCAGGAGACTGTAGTTTTTTGGCAGCCTAACAACGCCTTTCATTGAGTGAGTTATTCGCCAGTCTCTGCTTAAGGCTACATCAAGAGGAAACAAACCTTAGAGATAGAACGTAGAACTATTGTATTCTGTCAAGTTTCAAGAAGCTAGCACAAACCGTGTTTGATTTAGAGTTCTAAATGCATCTGTCAATATAGGAGAAAACGCAGTGAAACCTAAAAAATCAAACTGTTCCTGCAAACGAATGCTTCGACCTAGGAGAACGAAACTTGGGCATCCAAGTTTGACTGGTGTACTGCTCATTACTTGAAAGTATCATGAAGGTCGGAAGAAAAAATATATGTTGTGATTTCAGGAGACTGTAGTTTTTTGGCAGCCTAACAACGCCTTCCATTGAGTGAGTTATTCGCCAGTCTCTGCTTAAGGCTACATCAAGAGGAAACAAACCTTAGAGATAGAACGTAGAACTATTTTATTGTGTCAAGTTTCAAGAAGCTAGCACAAACCGTGTTTGATTTAGAGTTCTAACTGCATCTGTCAATATAGGAGAAAACGCAGTGAAACCTAAAAATTCAAACTGTTCCTGCAAACGAATGCTTCGACCTAGGAGAACGAAACTTGGGCATCCAAGTTTGACTGGTGTACTGCTCATTACTTTAAAGTATCATGAAGGTCGGAAGAAAAAATATATGTTGTGATTTCAGGAGACTGTAGTTTTTTGGCAGCCTAACAACGCCTTTAATTGAGTGAGTTATTCGCCAGTCTCTGCTTAAGGCTACATCAAGAGGAAACAAACCTTAGAGATAGAACGTAGAACTATTGTATTGTGTCAAGTTTCAAGAAGCTAGCACGAACCGTGTTTGATTTAGAGTTCTAACTGCATCTGTCAATATAGGAGAAAACGCAGTGAAACCTAAAAATTCAAACTGTTCCTGCAAAGGAATGCTTCGACCTAGGAGAACGAAACTTGGGCATCCAAGTTTGACTGGTGCACTGCTCATTACTTGAAAGTATCATGGAGGTCGGAAGAAAAAATACATGTTGTGATTTCAGGAGACTGTAGTTTTTTGGCAGCCTAACAACGCCTTTCATTGAGTGAGTTATTCGCCAGTCTCTGCTTAAGGCTACATCAAGAGGAAACAAACCTTAGAGATAGAACGTAGAACTGTTGTATTGTGTCACGTTTCAAGAAGCTAGCCCAAACCGTGTTGATTTAGAGTTCTAAATGCATCTGTCAATATAGGAGAAAACGCAGTGAAACCTAAAAATTCAAACTGTTCCTGCAAACGAATGCTTCGACCTAGGAGAACGAAACTTGGGCATCCAAGTTTGACTGGTGTACTGCTCATTACTTGAAAGTATCATGAAGGTCGGAAGAAAAAATATATGTTGTGATTTCAGGAGACTGTAGTTTTTTGGCAGCCTAACAACGCCTTTCATTGAGGGAATTATTCGCCAGTCTCTGCTTATGGCTACATCAAGAGGAAACAAACCTTAGAGATAGAACGTAGAACTATTGTATTGTGTCAAGTTTCAAGAAGCTAGCACAAACCGTGTTTGATTTAGAGTTCTAACTGCATCTGTCAATATAGGAGAAAACGCAGTGAAACCTAAAAATTCAAACTGTTCCTGCAAACGAATGTTTCGACCTAGGAGAACGAAACTTGGGCATCCAAGTTTGACTGGTGTACTGCTCATTACTTGAAAGTATCATGAAGGTCGGAAGAAAAAATATATGTTGTGATTTCAGGAGACTGTAGTTTTTTGGCAGCCTAACAACGCCTTTCATTGAGTGAGTTATTCGCCAGTCTCTGCTTAAGGCTTCATCAAGAGGAAACAAACCTTAGAGATAGAACGTAGAACTATTGTATTGTGTCAAGTTTCAAGAAGCTAGCACAAACCATGTTTGATTTAGAGTTCTAACTGCATCTGTCAATATAGGAGAAAACGCAGTGAAACCTAAAAATTCAAACTGTTCCTGCAAACGAATGCTTCGACCTAGGAGAACGAAACTTGGGCATCCAAGTTTGACTGGTGTAGTGCTCATTACTTGAAAGTATCATGAAGGTCGGAAGAAAAAATATATGTTGTGATTTCAGGAGACTGTAGTTTTTTGGCAGCCTAACAACGCCTTTCATTGAGGGAATTATTCGCCAGTCTCTGCTTATGGCTACATCAAGAGGAAACAAACCTTAGAGATAGAACGTAGAACTGTTGTAATGTGTCACGTTTCAAGAAGCTAGCCCAAACCGTGTTTGATTTAGAGTTCTAACTGCATCTGTCAATATAGGAGAAAACGCAGTGAAACCTAAAAATTCAAACTGTTCCTGCAAACGAATGCTTCGACCTAGGAGAACGAAACTTGGGCATCCAAGTTTGACTGGTGTACTGCTCATTACTTGAAAGTATCATGAAGGTCGGAAGAAAAAATATATGTTGTGATTTCAGGAGACTGTAGTTTTTTGGCAGCCTAACAACGCCTTCCATTGAGGGAATTATTCGCCAGTCTCTGCTTATGGCTACATCAAGAGGAAACAAACCTTAGAGATAGAACGTAGAACTATTGTATTGTGTCAAGTTTCAAGAAGCTAGCCCAAACCGTGTTTGATTTAGAGTTCTAACTGCACCTGTCAATATAGGAGAAAACGCAGTGAAACCTAAAAATTCAAACTGTTCCTGCAAACGAATGCTTCGACCTAGGAGAACGAAACTTAGGCATCCAAGTTTGACTGGTGTACTGCTCATTACTTGAAAGTATCATGAAGGTCGGAAGAAAAAATATATGTTGTGATTTCAGGAGACTGTAGTTTTTTGGCAGCCTAACAACGCCTTTCATTGAGTGAGTTATTCGCCAGTCTCTGCTTAAGGCTACATCAAGAGGAAACAAACCTTAGAGATAGAACGTAGAACTATTGTATTGTGTCAAGTTTCAAGAAGCTAGCACAAACCGTGTTTGATTTAGAGTT
This sequence comes from Callospermophilus lateralis, assembly GCF_048772815.1. Taxonomy (NCBI): domain Eukaryota; kingdom Metazoa; phylum Chordata; class Mammalia; order Rodentia; family Sciuridae; genus Callospermophilus; species Callospermophilus lateralis. The sequence continues at coordinate 14,197 of NW_027515502.1, forward strand.
CTAACTGCATCTGTCAATATAGGAGAAAACGCAGTGAAACCTAAAAATTCAAACTGTTCCTGCAAACGAATGCTTCGACCTAGGAGAACGAAACTTGGGCATCCAAGTTTGACTGGTGTACTGCTCATTATTTGAAAGTTTCATGAAGGTAGGAAGAAAAAATATATGTTGTGATTTCAGGAGACTGTAGTTTTTTGGCAGCCTAACAACGCCTTTCATTGAGTGAGTTATTCGCCAGTCTCTGCTTAAGGCTACATCAAGAGGAAACAAACCTTAGAGATAGAACGTAGAACTATTGTATTGTGTCAAGTTTCAAGAAGCTAGCACAAACCGTGTTTGATTTAGAGTTCTAACTGCATCTGTCAATATAGGAGAAAACGCAGTGAAACCTAAAAATTCAAACTGTTCCTGCAAACGAATGCTTCGACCTAGGAGAACGAAACTTGGGCATCCAAGTTTGACTGGTGTACTGCTCATTACTTGAAAGTATCATGAAGGTCGGAAGAAAAAATATATGTTGTGATATCAGGAGACTGTAGTTTTTTGGCAGCCTAAGAACGCCTTTCATTGAGTGAGTTATTCGCCAGTCTCTGCTTAAGGCTACATCAAGAGGAAACAAACCTTAGAGATAGAACGTAGAACTATTGTATTGTGTCAAGTTTCAAGAAGTTAGCACAAACCGTGTTTGATTTAGAGTTCTAACTGCATCTGTCAATATAGGAGAAAACGCAGTGAAACCTAAAAATTCAAACTGTTCCTGCAAACGAATGCTTCGACTTAGGAGAACGAAACTTGGGCATCCAAGTTTGACTGGTGTACTGCTCATTATTTGAAAGTATCATGAAGGTCGGAAGAAAAAATATATGTTGTGATTTCAGGAGACTGTAGTTTTTTGGCAGCCTAACAACGCCTTTCATTGAGTGAGTTATTCGCCAGTCTCTGCTTAAGGCTACATCAAGAGGAAACAAACCTTAGAGATAGAACGTAGAACTATTGTATTGTGTCACGTTTCAAGAAGCTAGCACAAACCGTGTTTGATTTAGAGTTCTAACTGCATCTGTCAATATAGGAGAAAACGCAGTGAAACCTAAAAATTCAAACTGTTCCTGCAAACGAATGCTTCGACCTAGGAAAACGGAACTTGGGCATCCAAGTTTGACTGGTGTACTGCTCATTACTTGAAAGTATCATGAAGGTCGGAAGAAAAAATATATGTTGTGATTTCAGGAGACTGTAGTTTTTTGGCAGCCTAACAACGCCTTTCATTGAGTGAGTTATTCGCTAGTCTCTGCTTAAGGCTACATCAAGAGGAAACAAACCTTAGAGATAGAACGTAGAACTATTGTATTCTGTCAAGTTTCAAGAAGCTAGCACAAACCGTGTTTGATTTAGAGTTCTAAATGCATCTGTCAATATAGGAGAAAACGCAGTGAAACCTAAAAAATCAAACTGTTCCTGCAAACGAATGCTTCGACCTAGGAGAACGAAACTTGGGCATCCAAGTTTGACTGGTGTACTGCTCATTACTTGAAAGTATCATGAAGGTCGGAAGAAAAAATATATGTTGTGATTTCAGGAGACTGTAGTTTTTTGGCAGCCTAACAACGCCTTCCATTGAGTGAGTTATTCGCCAGTCTCTGCTTAAGGCTACATCAAGAGGAAACAAACCTTAGAGATAGAACGTAGAACTCTTTTATTGTGTCAAGTTTCAAGAAGCTAGCACAAACCGTGTTTGATTTAGAGTTCTAACTGCATCTGTCAATATAGGAGAAAACGCAGTGAAACCTAAAAATTCAAACTGTTCCTGCAAACGAATGCTTCGACCTAGGAGAACGAAACTTGGGCATCCAAGTTTGACTGGTGTACTGCTCATTACTTGAAAGTATCATGAAGGTCGGAAGAAAAAATATATGTTGTGATTTCAGGAGACTGTAGTTTTTTGGCAGCCTAACAACGCCTTTCATTGAGTGAGTTATTCGCCAGTCTCTGCTTAAGGCTACATCAAGAGGAAACAAACCTTAGAGATAGAACATAGAACTATTGTATTGTGTCAAGTTTCAAAGCTAGCCCAAACCGTGTTTGATTTAGAGTTCTAACTGCATCTGTCAATATAGGAGAAAACGCAGTGAAACCTAAATATTCAAACTGTTCCTGCAAACGAATGCTTCGACCTAGGAGAACGAAACTTGGGCATCCAAGTATGACTGGTGTACTGCTCATTACTTGAAAGTATCATGAAGGTCGGAAGAAAAAATATATGTTGTGATTTCAGGAGACTGTAGTTTTTTGGCAGCCTAACAACGCCTTTCATTGAGTGAGTTATTCGCCAGTCTCTGCTTAAGGCTACATCAAGAGGAAACAAACCTTAGAGATAGAACGTAGAACTATTGTATTGTGTCAAGTTTCAAGAAGCTAGCACAAACCGTGTTTGATTTAGAGTTCTAACTGCATCTGTCAATATAGGAGAAAATGCAGTGAAACCTAAAAATTCAAACTGTTCCTGCAAAGGAATGCTTCGACCTAGGAGAACGAAACTTGGGCATCCAAGTTTGACTGGTGTACTGCTCATTACTTGAAAGTATCATGAAGGTCGGAAGAAAAAATATATGTTGTGATTTCAGGAGACTGTAGTTTTTTGGCAGCCTAACAACGCCTTTCATTGAGTGAGTTATTCGCCAGTCTCTGCTTAAGGCTACATCAAGAGGAAACAAACCTTAGAGATAGAACGTAGAACTATTGTATTGTGTCAAGTTTCAAGAAGCTAGCACAAACCGTGTTTGATTTAGAGTTCTAACTGCATCTGTCAATATAGGAGAAAACGCAGTGAAACCTAAAAATTCAAACTGTTCCTGCAAACGAATGTTTCCACCTAGGAGAACGAAACTTGGGCATCCAAGTTTGACTGGTGTACTGCTCATTACTTGAAAGTATCATGAAGGTCGGAAGAAAAAATATATGTTGTGATTTCAGGAGACTGTATTTTTTTGGCAGCCTAACAACGCCTTTCATTGAGTGAGTTATTCGCCAGTCTCTGCTTAAGGCTACATCAAGAGGAAACAAACCTTAGAGATAGAACGTAGAACTATTGTATTGTGTCAAGTTTCAAAGCTAGCCCAAACCGTGTTTGATTTAGAGTTCTAACTGCATCTGTCAATATAGGAGAAAACGCAGTGAAACCTAAAAATTCAAACTGTTCCTGCAAACGAATGCTTCGACCTAGGAGAACGAAACTTGGGCATCCAAGTTTGAATGGTGTACTGCTCATTACTTGAAAGTATCATGAAGGTCGGAAGAAAAAATATATGTTGTGATTTCAGGAGACTGTAGTTTTTTGGCAGCCTAACAACGCCTTTCATTGAGTGAGTTACTCGCCAGTCTCTGCTTAATGCTACATCAAGAGGAAACAAACCTTAGAGATAGAACGTAGAACTATTGTATTGTGTCAAGTTTCAAGAAGCTAGCACAAACCGTGTTTGATTTAGAGTTCTAACTGCATCTGTCAATATAGGAGAAAACGCAGTGAAACCTAAAAATTCAAACTGTTCCTGCAAACGAATGCTTCGACCTAGGAGAACGAAACTTGGGCATCCAAGTTTGACTGGTGTACTGCTCATTACTTGAAAGTATCATGAAGCTCGGAAGAAAAAATATATGTTGTGATTTCAGGAGACTGTAGTTTTTTGGCAGCCTAACAACGCCTTTCATTGAGTGAGTTATTCTCCAGTCTCTGCTTAAGGCTACATCAAGAGGAAACAAACCTTAGAGATAGAACGTAGAACTATTGTATTGTGTCAAGTTTCAAGAAGCTAGCACAAACCGTGTTTGATTTAGAGTTCTAACAGCATCTGTCAATATAGGAGAAAACGCAGTGAAACCTAAAAATTCAAACTGTTCCTGCAAACGACTGCTTCGACCTAGGAGAACAAAACTTGGGCATCCAAGTTTGACTGGTGTACTGCTCATTACTTGAAAGTATCATGAAAGTCGGAAGAAAAAATATATGTTGTGATTTCAGGAGACTGTAGTTTTTTGGCAGCCTAACAACGCCTTTCATTGAGTGAGTTATTCGCCAGTCTCTGCTTAAGGCTACATCAAGAGGAAACAAACCTTAGAGATAGAACGTAGAACTATTGTATTGTGTCAAGTTTCAAAGCTAGCCCAAACCGTGTTTGATTTAGAGTTCTAACTGCATCTGTCAATATAGGAGAAAACGCAGTGAAACCTAAAAATTCAAACTGTTCCTGCAAACGAATGCTTCGACCTAGGAGAACGAAACTTGGGCATCCAAGTTTGACTGGTGTACTGCTCATTACTTGAAAGTATCATGAAGTTCGGAAGAAAAAATATATGTTGTGATTGCAGGAGACTGTAGTTTTTTGGCAGCCTAACAACGCCTTTCATTGAGTGAGTTATTCGCCAGTCTCTGCTTAAGGCTACATCAAGAGGAAACAAACCTTAGAGATAGAACGTAGAACTATTGTATTCTGTCAAGTTTCAAGAAGCTAGCACAAACCGTGTTTGATTTAGAGTTCTAAATGCATCTGTCAATATAGGAGAAAACGCAGTGAAACCTAAAAAATCAAACTGTTCCTGCAAACGAATGCTTCGACCTAGGAGAACGAAACTTGGGCATCCAAGTTTGACTGGTGTACTGCTCATTACTTGAAAGTATCATGAAGGTCGGAAGAAAAAATATATGTTGTGATTTCAGGAGACTGTAGTTTTTTGGCAGCCTAACAACGCCTTCCATTGAGTGAGTTATTCGCCAGTCTCTGCTTAAGGCTACATCAAGAGGAAACAAACCTTAGAGATAGAACGTAGAACTATTTTATTGTGTCAAGTTTCAAGAAGCTAGCACAAACCGTGTTTGATTTAGAGTTCTAACTGCATCTGTCAATATAGGAGAAAACGCAGTGAAACCTAAAAATTCAAACTGTTCCTGCAAACGAATGCTTCGACCTAGGAGAACGAAACTTGGGCATCCAAGTTTGACTGGTGTACTGCTCATTACTTTAAAGTATCATGAAGGTCGGAAGAAAAAATATATGTTGTGATTTCAGGAGACTGTAGTTTTTTGGCAGCCTAACAACGCCTTTAATTGAGTGAGTTATTCGCCAGTCTCTGCTTAAGGCTACATCAAGAGGAAACAAACCTTAGAGATAGAACGTAGAACTATTGTATTGTGTCAAGTTTCAAGAAGCTAGCACGAACCGTGTTTGATTTAGAGTTCTAACTGCATCTGTCAATATAGGAGAAAACGCAGTGAAACCTAAAAATTCAAACTGTTCCTGCAAAGGAATGCTTCGACCTAGGAGAACGAAACTTGGGCATCCAAGTTTGACTGGTGCACTGCTCATTACTTGAAAGTATCATGGAGGTCGGAAGAAAAAATACATGTTGTGATTTCAGGAGACTGTAGTTTTTTGGCAGCCTAACAACGCCTTTCATTGAGTGAGTTATTCGCCAGTCTCTGCTTAAGGCTACATCAAGAGGAAACAAACCTTAGAGATAGAACGTAGAACTGTTGTATTGTGTCACGTTTCAAGAAGCTAGACCAAACCGTGTTGATTTAGAGTTCTAAATGCATCTGTCAATATAGGAGAAAACGCAGTGAAACCTAAAAATTCAAACTGTTCCTGCAAACGAATGCTTCGACCTAGGAGAACGAAACTTGGGCATCCAAGTTTGACTGGTGTACTGCTCATTACTTGAAAGTATCATGAAGGTCGGAAGAAAAAATATATGTTGTGATTTCAGGAGACTGTAGTTTTTTGGCAGCCTAACAACGCCTTTCATTGAGGGAATTATTCGCCAGTCTCTGCTTATGGCTACATCAAGAGGAAACAAACCTTAGAGATAGAACGTAGAACTGTTGTAATGTGTCACGTTTCAAGAAGCTAGCCCAAACCGTGTTTGATTTAGAGTTCTAACTGCATCTGTCAATATAGGAGAAAACGCAGTGAAACCTAAAAATTCAAACTGTTCCTGCAAACGAATGCTTCGACCTAGGAGAACGAAACTTGGGCATCCAAGTTTGACTGGTGTACTGCTCATTACTTGAAAGTATCATGAAGGTCGGAAGAAAAAATATATGTTGTGATTTCAGGAGACTGTAGTTTTTTGGCAGCCTAACAACGCCTTCCATTGAGGGAATTATTCGCCAGTCTCTGCTTATGGCTACATCAAGAGGAAACAAACCTTAGAGATAGAACGTAGAACTATTGTATTGTGTCAAGTTTCAAGAAGCTAGCCCAAACCGTGTTTGATTTAGAGTACTAACTGCACCTGTCAATATAGGAGAAAACGCAGTGAAACCTAAAAATTCAAACTGTTCCTGCAAACGAATGCTTCGACCTAGGAGAACGAAACTTAGGCATCCAAGTTTGACTGGTGTACTGCTCATTACTTGAAAGTATCATGAAGGTCGGAAGAAAAAATATATGTTGTGATTTCAGGAGACTGTAGTTTTTTGGCAGCCTAACAACGCCTTTCATTGAGTGAGTTATTCGCCAGTCTCTGCTTAAGGCTACATCAAGAGGAAACAAACCTTAGAGATAGAACGTAGAACTATTGTATTGTGTCAAGTTTCAAGAAGCTAGCACAAACCGTGTTTGATTTAGAGTTCTAACTGCATCTGTCAATATAGGAGAAAACGCAGTGAAACCTAAAAATTCAAACTGTTCCTGCAAACGAATGCTTCGACCTAGGAGAACGAAACTTGGGCATCCAAGTTTGACTGGTGTACTGCTCATTATTTGAAAGTTTCATGAAGGTAGGAAGAAAAAATATATGTTGTGATTTCAGGAGACTGTAGTTTTTTGGCAGCCTAACAACGCCTTTCATTGAGTGAGTTATTCGCCAGTCTCTGCTTAAGGCTACATCAAGAGGAAACAAACCTTAGAGATAGAACGTAGAACTATTGTATTGTGTCAAGTTTCAAGAAGCTAGCACAAACCGTGTTTGATTTAGAGTTCTAACTGCATCTGTCAATATAGGAGAAAACGCAGTGAAACCTAAAAATTCAAACTGTTCCTGCAAACGAATGCTTCGACCTAGGAGAACGAAACTTGGGCATCCAAGTTTGACTGGTGTACTGCTCATTACTTGAAAGTATCATGAAGGTCGGAAGAAAAAATATATGTTGTGATATCAGGAGACTGTAGTTTTTTGGCAGCCTAAGAACGCCTTTCATTGAGTGAGTTATTCGCCAGTCTCTGCTTAAGGCTACATCAAGAGGAAACAAACCTTAGAGATAGAACGTAGAACTATTGTATTGTGTCAAGTTTCAAGAAGTTAGCACAAACCGTGTTTGATTTAGAGTTCTAACTGCATCTGTCAATATAGGAGAAAACGCAGTGAAACCTAAAAATTCAAACTGTTCCTGCAAACGAATGCTTCGACTTAGGAGAACGAAACTTGGGCATCCAAGTTTGACTGGTGTACTGCTCATTATTTGAAAGTATCATGAAGGTCGGAAGAAAAAATATATGTTGTGATTTCAGGAGACTGTAGTTTTTTGGCAGCCTAACAACGCCTTTCATTGAGTGAGTTATTCGCCAGTCTCTGCTTAAGGCTACATCAAGAGGAAACAAACCTTAGAGATAGAACGTAGAACTATTGTATTGTGTCACGTTTCAAGAAGCTAGCACAAACCGTGTTTGATTTAGAGTTCTAACTGCATCTGTCAATATAGGAGAAAACGCAGTGAAACCTAAAAATTCAAACTGTTCCTGCAAACGAATGCTTCGACCTAGGAAAACGGAACTTGGGCATCCAAGTTTGACTGGTGTACTGCTCATTACTTGAAAGTATCATGAAGGTCGGAAGAAAAAATATATGTTGTGATTTCAGGAGACTGTAGTTTTTTGGCAGCCTAACAACGCCTTTCATTGAGTGAGTTATTCGCCAGTCTCTGCTTAAGGCTACATCAAGAGGAAACAAACCTTAGAGATAGAACGTAGAACTATTGTATTGTGTCAAGTTTCAAGAAGCTAGCACAAACCGTGTTTGATTTAGAGTTCTAACTGCATCTGTCAATATAGGAGAAAACGCAGTGAAACCTAAAAATTCAAACTGTTCCTGCAAAGGAATGCTTCGACCTAGGAGAACGAAACTTGGGCATCCAAGTTTGACTGGTGCACTGCTCATTACTTGAAAGTATCATGGAGGTCGGAAGAAAAAATACATGTTGTGATTTCAGGAGACTGTAGTTTTTTGGCAGCCTAACAACGCCTTTCATTGAGTGAGTTATTCGCCAGTCTCTGCTTAAGGCTACATCAAGAGGAAACAAACCTTAGAGATAGAACGTAGAACTGTTGTATTGTGTCACGTTTCAAGAAGCTAGCCCAAACCGTGTTGATTTAGAGTTCTAAATGCATCTGTCAATATAGGAGAAAACGCAGTGAAACCTAAAAATTCAAACTGTTCCTGCAAACGAATGCTTCGACCTAGGAGAACGAAACTTGGGCATCCAAGTTTGACTGGTGTACTGCTCATTACTTGAAAGTATCATGAAGGTCGGAAGAAAAAATATATGTTGTGATTTCAGGAGACTGTAGTTTTTTGGCAGCCTAACAACGCCTTTCATTGAGGGAATTATTCGCCAGTCTCTGCTTATGGCTACATCAAGAGGAAACAAACCTTAGAGATAGAACGTAGAACTGTTGTAATGTGTCACGTTTCAAGAAGCTAGCCCAAACCGTGTTTGATTTAGAGTTCTAACTGCATCTGTCAATATAGGAGAAAACGCAGTGAAACCTAAAAATTCAAACTGTTCCTGCAAACGAATGCTTCGACCTAGGAGAACGAAACTTGGGCATCCAAGTTTGACTGGTGTACTGCTCATTACTTGAAAGTATCATGAAGGTCGGAAGAAAAAATATATGTTGTGATTTCAGGAGACTGTAGTTTTTTGGCAGCCTAACAACGCCTTCCATTGAGGGAATTATTCGCCAGTCTCTGCTTATGGCTACATCAAGAGGAAACAAACCTTAGAGATAGAAGGTAGAACTATTGTATTGTGTCAAGTTTCAAGAAGCTAGCCCAAACCGTGTTTGATTTAGAGTACTAACTGCACCTGTCAATATAGGAGAAAACGCAGTGAAACCTAAAAATTCAAACTGTTCCTGCAAACGAATGCTTCGACCTAGGAGAACGAAACTTAGGCATCCAAGTTTGACTGGTGTACTGCTCATTACTTGAAAGTATCATGAAGGTCGGAAGAAAAAATATATGTTGTGATTTCAGGAGACTGTAGTTTTTTGGCAGCCTAACAACGCCTTTCATTGAGTGAGTTATTCGCCAGTCTCTGCTTAAGGCTACATCAAGAGGAAACAAACCTTAGAGATAGAACGTAGAACTATTGTATTGTGTCAAGTTTCAAGAAGCTAGCACAAACCGTGTTTGATTTAGAGTTCTAACTGCATCTGTCAATATAGGAGAAAACGCAGTGAAACCTAAAAATTCAAACTGTTCCTGCAAACGAATGCTTCGACCTAGGAGAACGAAACTTGGGCATCCAAGTTTGACTGGTGTACTGCTCATTATTTGAAAGTTTCATGAAGGTAGGAAGAAAAAATATATGTTGTGATTTCAGGAGACTGTAGTTTTTTGGCAGCCTAACAACGCCTTTCATTGAGTGAGTTATTCGCCAGTCTCTGCTTAAGGCTACATCAAGAGGAAACAAACCTTAGAGATAGAACGTAGAACTATTGTATTGTGTCAAGTTTCAAGAAGCTAGCACAAACCGTGTTTGATTTAGAGTTCTAACTGCATCTGTCAATATAGGAGAAAACGCAGTGAAACCTAAAAATTCAAACTGTTCCTGCAAACGAATGCTTCGACCTAGGAGAACGAAACTTGGGCATCCAAGTTTGACTGGTGTACTGCTCATTACTTGAAAGTATCATGAAGGTCGGAAGAAAAAATATATGTTGTGATATCAGGAGACTGTAGTTTTTTGGCAGCCTAAGAACGCCTTTCATTGAGTGAGTTATTCGCCAGTCTCTGCTTAAGGCTACATCAAGAGGAAACAAACCTTAGAGATAGAACGTAGAACTATTGTATTGTGTCAAGTTTCAAGAAGTTAGCACAAACCGTGTTTGATTTAGAGTTCTAACTGCATCTGTCAATATAGGAGAAAACGCAGTGAAACCTAAAAATTCAAACTGTTCCTGCAAACGAATGCTTCGACTTAGGAGAACGAAACTTGGGCATCCAAGTTTGACTGGTGTACTGCTCATTATTTGAAAGTATCATGAAGGTCGGAAGAAAAAATATATGTTGTGATTTCAGGAGACTGTAGTTTTTTGGCAGCCTAACAACGCCTTTCATTGAGTGAGTTATTCGCCAGTCTCTGCTTAAGGCTACATCAAGAGGAAACAAACCTTAGAGATAGAACGTAGAACTATTGTATTGTGTCACGTTTCAAGAAGCTAGCACAAACCGTGTTTGATTTAGAGTTCTAACTGCATCTGTCAATATAGGAGAAAACGCAGTGAAACCTAAAAATTCAAACTGTTCCTGCAAACGAATGCTTCGACCTAGGAAAACGAAACTTGGGCATCCAAGTTTGACTGGTGTACTGCTCATTACTTGAAAGTATCATGAAGCTCGGAAGAAAAAATATATGTTGTGATTTCAGGAGACTGTAGTTTTTTGGCAGCCTAACAACGCCTTTCATTGAGTGAGTTATTCTCCAGTCTCTGCTTAAGGCTACATCAAGAGGAAACAAACCTTAAAGATAGAACGTAGAACTATTGTATTGTGTCAAGTTTCAAGAAGCTAGCACAAACCGTGTTTGATTTAGAGTTCTAACAGCATCTGTCAATATAGGAGAAAACGCAGTGAAACCTAAAAATTCAAACTGTTCCTGCAAACGACTGCTTCGACCTAGGAGAACAAAACTTGGGCATCCAAGTTTGACTGGTGTACTGCTCATTACTTGAAAGTATCATGAAAGTCGGAAGAAAAAATATATGTTGTGATTTCAGGAGACTGTAGTTTTTTGGCAGCCTAACAACGCCTTTCATTGAGTGAGTTATTCGCCAGTCTCTGCTTAAGGCTACATCAAGAGGAAACAAACCTTAGAGATAGAACGTAGAACTATTGTATTGTGTCAAGTTTCAAAGCTAGCCCAAACCGTGTTTGATTTAGAGTTCTAACTGCATCTGTCAATATAGGAGAAAACGCAGTGAAACCTAAAAATTCAAACTGTTCCTGCAAACGAATGCTTCGACCTAGGAGAACGAAACTTGGGCATCCAAGTTTGACTGGTGTACTGCTCATTACTTGAAAGTATCATGAAGTTCGGAAGAAAAAATATATGTTGTGATTGCAGGAGACTGTAGTTTTTTGGCAGCCTAACAACGCCTTTCATTGAGTGAGTTATTCGCCAGTCTCTGCTTAAGGCTACATCAAGAGGAAACAAACCTTAGAGATAGAACGTAGAACTATTGTATTGTGTCAAGTTTCAAGAAGCTAGCCCAAACCGTGTTTGATTTAGAGTTCTAACTGCATCTGTCAATATAGGAGAAAACGCAGTGAAACCTAAAAATTCAAACTGTTCCTGCAAACGAATGCTTCGACCTAGGAGAACGAAACTTGGGCATCCAAGTTTGACTGTTGTACTGCTCATTACTTGAAAGTATCATGAAGGTCGGAAGAAAAAATATATGTTGTGATTTCAGGAGACTGTAGTTTTTTGGCAGCCTAACAACGCCTTTCATTGAGTGAGTTATTCGCCAGTCTCTGCTTAAGGCTACATCAAGAGGAAACAAACCTTAGAGATAGAACGTAGAACTATTGTATTGTGTCACGTTTCAAGAAGCTAGCACAAACCGTGTTTGATTTAGAGTTCTAACTGCATCTGTCAATATAGGAGAAAACGCAGTGAAACCTAAAATTTCAAACTGTTCCTGCAAACGAATGCTTCGACCTAGGAGAACTAAACTTGGGCATCCAAGTTTGACTGGTGTACTGCTCATTACTTGAAAGTATCATGAAGGTCGGAAGAAAAAATATATGTTTTGATTTTAGGAGACTGTAGTTTTCTGGCAGCCTAACAACGCCTTTCATTGAGTGAGTTATTCGCCAGTCTCTGCTTAAGGCTACAACAAGAGGAAACAAACCTTAGAGATAGAACGTAGAACTATTGTATTGTGTCAAGTTTCAAAGCTAGCCCAAACCGTGTTTGATTTAGAGTTCTAACTGCATCTGTCAATATAGGAGAAAACGCAGTGAAACCTAAAATTTCAAACTGTTCCTGCAAACGAATGCTTCGACCTAGGAGAACGAAACTTGGGCATCCAAGTTTGACTGGTGTACTGCTCATTACTTGAAAGTATCATGAAGGTCGGAAGAAAAAATATATGTTGTGATTTCAGGAGACTGTAGTTTTTTGGCAGCCTAACAACGCCTTTTATTGAGTGAGTTATTCGCCAGTCTCTGCTTAAGGCTACATCAAGAGGAAACAAACCTTAGAGATAGAACGTAGAACTATTGTATTGTGTCAAGTTTCAAAGCTAGCCCAAACCGTGTTTGATTTAGAGTTCTAACTGCATCTGTCAATATAGGAGAAAACGCAGTGAAACCTAAAAATTCAAACTGTTCCTGCAAACGAATGCTTCGACCTAGGAGAACGAAACTTAGGCATCCAAGTTTGACTGGTGTACTGCTCATTACTTGAAAGTATCATGAAGGTCGGAAGAAAAAATATATGTTGTGATTTCAGGAGACTGTAGTTTTTTGGCAGCCTAACAACGCCTTTCATTGAGTGAGTTATTCGCCAGTCTCTGCTTAAGGCTACATCAAGAGGAAACAAACCTTAGAGATAGAACGTAGAACTATTGTATTGTGTCAAGTTTCAAGAAGCTAGCCCAAACCGTGTTTGATTTAGAGTTCTAACTGCATCTGTCAATATAGGAGAAAACACAGTGAAACCTAAAGATTCAAACTGTTTCTGCAAACGAATGCTTCGACCTAGGAGAATGAAACTTGGGCATCCAAGTTTGACTGGTGTACTGCTCATTACTTGAAAGTATCATGAAGGTCGGAAGAAAAAATATATGTTGTGATTTCAGGAGACTGTAGTTTTTTGGCAGCCTAACAACGCCTTTCATTGAGTGAGTTACTCGCCAGTCTCTGCTTAATGCTACATCAAGAGGAAACAAACCTTAGAGATAGAACGTAGAACTATTGTATTGTGTCAAGTTTCAAGAAGCTAGCACAAACCGTGTTTGATTTAGAGTTCTAACTGCATCTGTCAATATAGGAGAAAACGCAGTGAAACCTAAAAATTCAAACTGTTCCTGCAAACGAATGCTTCGACCTAGGAGAACGAAACTTGGGCATCCAAGTTTGACTGGTGTACTGCTCATTACTTGAAAGTATCATGAAGGTCGGAAGAAAAAATATATGTTGTGATTTCAGGAGACTGTAGTTTTTTGGCAGCCTAACAACGCCTTTCATTGAGTGAGTTATTCGCCAGTCTCTGCTTAAGGCTACATCAAGAGGAAACAAACCTTAGAGATAGAACGTAGAACTATTGTATTGTGTCAAGTTTCAAGAAGCTAGCACAAACCGTGTTTGATTTAGAGTTCTAAATGCATCTGTCAATATAGGAGAAAACGCAGTGAAACCTAAAAATTCAAACTGTTCCTGCAAACGAATGCTTCGACCTAGGAGAACGAAACTTGGGCATCCAAGTTTGACTGGTGTACTGCTCATTACTTGAAAGTATCATGAAGGTCGGAAGAAAAAATATATGTTGTGATTTCAGGAGACTGTAGTTTTTTGGCAGCCTAACAACGCCTTTCATTGAGTGAGTTATTCGCCAGTCTCTGCTTAAGGCTACATCAAGAGGAAACAAACCTTAGAGATAGAACGTAGAACTATTGTATTGGGTCAAGTTTCAAAGCTAGCCCAAACCGTGTTTGATTTAGAGTTCTAACTGCATCTGTCAATATAGGAGAAAACGCAGTGAAACCTAAAAATTCAAACTGTTCCTGCAAACGAATGCTTCGACCTAGGAGAACGAAACTTGGGCATCCAAGTTTGACTGGTGTACTGCTCATTACTTGAAAGTATCATGAAGTTCGGAAGAAAAAATATATGTTGTGATTGCAGGAGACTGTAGTTTTTTGGCAGCCTAACAACGCCTTTCATTGAGTGAGTTATTCGCCAGTCTCTGCTTAAGGCTACATCAAGAGGAAACAAACCTTAGAGATAGAACGTAGAACTATTGTATTGTGTCAAGTTTCAAGAAGCTAGCCCAAACCGTGTTTGATTTAGAGTTCTAACTGCATCTGTCAATATAGGAGAAAATGCAGTGAAACCTAAAAATTCAAACTGTTCCTGCAAACGAATGCTTCGACCTAGGAGAACGAAACTTGGGCATCCAAGTTTGACTGGTGTACTGCTCATTACTTGAAAGTATCATGAAGGTCGGAAGAAAAAATATATGTTGTGATTTCAGGAGACTGTAGTTTTTTGGCAGCCTAACAACGCCTTTCATTGAGTGAGTTATTCGCCAGTCTCTGCTTAAGGCTACATCAAGAGGAAACAAACCTTAGAGATAGAACGTAGAACTATTGTATTGTGTCAAGTTTCATGAAGCTAGCACAAACCGTGTTTGATTTAGAGTTCTAACTGCATCTGTCAATATAGGAGAAAACGCAGTGAAACCTAAAAATTCAAACTGTTCCTGCAAACGAATGCTTCGACCTAGGAGAACGAAACTTGGGCATCCAAGTTTGACTGGTGTACTGCTCATTACTTGAAAGTATCATGAAGGTCGGAAGAAAAAATATATGTTTTGATTTTAGGAGACTGTAGTTTTTTGGCAGCCTAACAACGCCTTTCATTGAGTGAGTTATTCGCCAGTCTCTGCTTAAGGCTACATCAAGAGGAAACAAACCTTAGAGATAGAACGTAGAACTATTGTATTGTGTCAAGTTTCAAAGCTAGCCCAAACCGTGTTTGATTTAGAGTTCTAACTGCATCTGTCAATATAGGAGAAAACGCAGTGAAACCTAAAAATTCAAACTGTTCCTGCAAACGAATGCTTCGACCTAGGAGAACGAAACTTGGGCATCCAAGTTTGACTGGTGTACTGCTCATTACTTGAAAGTATCATGAAGGTCGGAAGAAAAAATATATGTTGTGATTTCAGGAGACTGTAGTTTTTTGGCAGCCTAACAACGCCTTTTATTGAGTGAGTTATTCGCCAGTCTCTGCTTAAGGCTACATCAAGAGGAAACAAACCTTAGAGATAGAACGTAGAACTATTGTATTGTGTCAAGTTTCAAAGCTAGCCCAAACCGTGTTTGATTTAGAGTTCTAACTGCATCTGTCAATATAGGAGAAAACGCAGTGAAACCTAAAAATTCAAACTGTTCCTGCAAACGAATGCTTCGACCTAGGAGAACGAAACTTGGGCATCCAAGTTTGACTGGTGTACTGCTCATTACTTGAAAGTATCATGAAGTTCGGAAGAAAAAATATATGTTGTGATTTCAGGAGACTGTAGTTTTTTGGCAGCCTAACAACGCCTTTCATTGAGTGAGTTACTCGCCAGTCTCTGCTTAATGCTACATCAAGAGGAAACAAACCTTAGAGATAGAACGTAGAACTATTGTATTTTGTCAAGTTTCAAGAAGCTAGCACAAACCGTGTTTGATTTAGAGTTCTAACTGCATCTGTCAATATAGGAGAAAACGCAGTGAAACCTAAAAATTCAAACTGTTCCTGCAAACGAATGCTTCGACCTAGGAGAACGAAACTTGGGCATCCAAGTTTGACTGGTGTACTGCTCATTACTTGAAAGTATCATGAAGGTCGGAAGAAAAAATATATGTTGTGATTTCAGGAGACTGTAGTTTTTTGGCAGCCTAACAACGCCTTTCATTGAGTGAGTTATTCGCCAGTCTCTGCTTAAGGCTACATCAAGAGGAAACAAACCTTAGAGATAGAACGTAGAACTATTGTATTGTGTCAAGTTTAAAGAAGCTAGCACAAACCGTGTTTGATTTAGAGTTCTAACTGCATCTGTCAATATAGGAGAAAACGCAGTGAAACCTAAAAATTCAAACTGTTCCTGCAAACGAATGCTTCGACCTAGGAGAACGAAACTTGGGCATCCAAGTTTGACTGGTGTACTGCTCATTACTTGAAAGTATCATGAAGGTCGGAAAAAAAATATATGTTGTGATTTCAGGAGACTGTAGTTTTTTGGCAGCCTAACAACGCCTTTCATTGAGTGAGTTATTCGCCAGTCTCTGCTTAAGGCTACATCAAGAGGAAACAAACCTTAGAGATAGAACGTAGAACTATTGTATTGTGTCAAGTTTCAAGAAGCTAGCACAAACCGTGTTTGATTTAGAGTTCTAAATGCATCTGTCAATATAGGAGAAAACGCAGTGAAACCTAAAAATTCAAACTGTTCCTGCAAACGAATGCTTCGACCTAGGAGAACGAAACTTGGGCATCCAAGTTTGACTGGTGTACTGCTCATTACTTGAAAGTATCATGAAGGTCGGAAGAAAAAATATATGTTGTGATTTCAGGAGACTGTAGTTTTTTGGCAGCCTAACAACGCCTTTCATTGAGTGAGTTATTCGCCAGTCTCTGCTTAAGGCTACATCAAGAGGAAACAAACCTTAGAGATAGAACGTAGAACTATTGTATTGGGTCAAGTTTCAAAGCTAGCACAAACCGTGTTTGATTTAGAGTTCTAACTGCATCTGTCAATATAGGAGAAAACGCAGTGAAACCTAAAAATTCAAACTGTTCCTGCAAACGAATGCTTCGACCTAGGAGAACGAAACTTGGGCATCCAAGTTTGACTGGTGTACTGCTCATTACTTGAAAGTATCATGAAGTTCGGAAGAAAAAATATATGTTGTGATTGCAGGAGACTGTAGTTTTTTGGCAGCCTAACAACGCCTTTCATTGAGTGAGTTATTCGCCAGTCTCTGCTTAAGGCTACATCAAGAGGAAACAAACCTTAGAGATAGAACGTAGAACTATTGTATTGTGTCAAGTTTCAAGAAGCTAGCCCAAACCGTGTTTGATTTAGAGTTCTAACTGCATCTGTCAATATAGGAGAAAATGCAGTGAAACCTAAAAATTCAAACTGTTCCTGCAAACGAATGCTTCGACCTAGGAGAACGAAACTTGGGCATCCAAGTTTGACTGGTGTACTGCTCATTACTTGAAAGTATCATGAAGGTCGGAAGAAAAAATATATGTTGTGATTTCAGGAGACTGTAGTTTTTTGGCAGCCTAACAACGCCTTTCATTGAGTGAGTTATTCGCCAGTCTCTGCTTAAGGCTACATCAAGAGGAAACAAACCTTAGAGATAGAACGTAGAACTATTGTATTGTGTCAAGTTTCATGAAGCTAGCACAAACCGTGTTTGATTTAGAGTTCTAACTGCATCTGTCAATATAGGAGAAAACGCAGTGAAACCTAAAAATTCAAACTGTTCCTGCAAACGAATGCTTCGACCTAGGAGAACGAAACTTGGGCATCCAAGTTTGACTGGTGTACTGCTCATTACTTGAAAGTATCATGAAGGTCGGAAGAAAAAATATATGTTTTGATTTTAGGAGACTGTAGTTTTTTGGCAGCCTAACAACGCCTTTCATTGAGTGAGTTATTCGCCAGTCTCTGCTTAAGGCTACATCAAGAGGAAACAAACCTTAGAGATAGAACGTAGAACTATTGTATTGTGTCAAGTTTCAAAGCTAGCCCAAACCGTGTTTGATTTAGAGTTCTAACTGCATCTGTCAATATAGGAGAAAACGCAGTGAAACCTAAAAATTCAAACTGTTCCTGCAAACGAATGCTTCGACCTAGGAGAACGAAACTTGGGCATCCAAGTTTGACTGGTGTACTGCTCATTACTTGAAAGTATCATGAAGGTCGGAAGAAAAAATATATGTTGTGATTTCAGGAGACTGTAGTTTTTTGGCAGCCTAACAACGCCTTTTATTGAGTGAGTTATTCGCCAGTCTCTGCTTAAGGCTACATCAAGAGGAAACAAACCTTAGAGATAGAACGTAGAACTATTGTATTGTGTCAAGTTTCAAAGCTAGCCCAAACCGTGTTTGATTTAGAGTTCTAACTGCATCTGTCAATATAGGAGAAAACGCAGTGAAACCTAAAAATTCAAACTGTTCCTGCAAACGAATGCTTCGACCTAGGAGAACGAAACTTGGGCATCCAAGTTTGACTGGTGTACTGCTCATTACTTGAAAGTATCATGAAGTTCGGAAGAAAAAATATATGTTGTGATTTCAGGAGACTGTAGTTTTTTGGCAGCCTAACAACGCCTTTCATTGAGTGAGTTACTCGCCAGTCTCTGCTTAATGCTACATCAAGAGGAAACAAACCTTAGAGATAGAACGTAGAACTATTGTATTGTGTCAAGTTTCAAGAAGCTAGCACAAACCGTGTTTGATTTAGAGTTCTAACTGCATCTGTCAATATAGGAGAAAACGCAGTGAAACCTAAAAATTCAAACTGTTCCTGCAAACGAATGCTTCGACCTAGGAGAACGAAACTTGGGCATCCAAGTTTGACTGGTGTACTGCTCATTACTTGAAAGTATCATGAAGGTCGGAAGAAAAAATATATGTTGTGATTTCAGGAGACTGTAGTTTTTTGGCAGCCTAACAACGCCTTTCATTGAGTGAGTTATTCGCCAGTCTCTGCTTAAGGCTACATCAAGAGGAAACAAACCTTAGAGATAGAACGTAGAACTATTGTATTGTGTCAAGTTTCAAGAAGCTAGCCCAAACCGTGTTTGATTTAGAGTTCTAACTGCATCTGTCAATATAGGAGAAAACACAGTGAAACCTAAAGATTCAAACTGTTTCTGCAAACGAATGCTTC
This sequence comes from Callospermophilus lateralis, assembly GCF_048772815.1. Classification (NCBI taxonomy): domain Eukaryota; kingdom Metazoa; phylum Chordata; class Mammalia; order Rodentia; family Sciuridae; genus Callospermophilus; species Callospermophilus lateralis. Next base: position 33,092 of record NW_027515502.1, read on the forward strand.
GACCTAGGAGAATGAAACTTGGGCATCCAAGTTTGACTGGTGTACTGCTCATTACTTGAAAGTATCATGAAGGTCGGAAGAAAAAATATATGTTGTGATTTCAGGAGACTGTAGTTTTTTGGCAGCCTAACAACGCCTTTCATTGAGTGAGTTACTCGCCAGTCTCTGCTTAATGCTACATCAAGAGGAAACAAACCTTAGAGATAGAACGTAGAACTATTGTATTGTGTCAAGTTTCAAGAAGCTAGCACAAACCGTGTTTGATTTAGAGTTCTAACTGCATCTGTCAATATAGGAGAAAACGCAGTGAAACCTAAAAATTCAAACTGTTCCTGCAAACGAATGCTTCGACCTAGGAGAACGAAACTTGGGCATCCAAGTTTGACTGGTGTACTGCTCATTACTTGAAAGTATCATGAAGGTCGGAAGAAAAAATATATGTTGTGATTTCAGGAGACTGTAGTTTTTTGGCAGCCTAACAACGCCTTTCATTGAGTGAGTTATTCGCCAGTCTCTGCTTAAGGCTACATCAAGAGGAAACAAACCTTAGAGATAGAACGTAGAACTATTGTATTGTGTCAAGTTTCAAGAAGCTAGCACAAACCGTGTTTGATTTAGAGTTCTAAATGCATCTGTCAATATAGGAGAAAACGCAGTGAAACCTAAAAATTCAAACTGTTCCTGCAAACGAATGCTTCGACCTAGGAGAACGAAACTTGGGCATCCAAGTTTGACTGGTGTACTGCTCATTACTTGAAAGTATCATGAAGGTCGGAAGAAAAAATATATGTTGTGATTTCAGGAGACTGTAGTTTTTTGGCAGCCTAACAACGCCTTTCATTGAGTGAGTTATTCGCCAGTCTCTGCTTAAGGCTACATCAAGAGGAAACAAACCTTAGAGATAGAACGTAGAACTATTGTATTGGGTCAAGTTTCAAAGCTAGCCCAAACCGTGTTTGATTTAGAGTTCTAACTGCCTCTGTCAATATAGGAGAAAACGCAGTGAAACCTAAAAATTCAAACTGTTCCTGCAAACGAATTCTTCGACCTAGGAGAACGAAACTTGGGCATCCAAGTTTGACTGGTGTACTGCTCATTACTTGAAAGTATCATGAAGTTCGGAAGAAAAAATATATGTTGTGATTGCAGGAGACTGTAGTTTTTTGGCAGCCTAACAACGCCTTTCATTGAGTGAGTTATTCGCCAGTCTCTGCTTAAGGCTACATCAAGAGGAAACAAACCTTAGAGATAGAACGTAGAACTATTGTATTGTGTCAAGTTTCAAGAAGCTAGCCCAAACCGTGTTTGATTTAGAGTTCTAACTGCATCTGTCAATATAGGAGAAAAAGCAGTGAAACCAAAAAATTCAAACTGTTCCTGCAAACGAATGCTTCGACCTAGGAGAACGAAACTTGGGCATCCAAGTTTGACTGGTGTACTGCTCATTACTTGAAAGTATCATGAAGGTCGGAAGAAAAAATATATGTTGTGATTTCAGGAGACTGTAGTTTTTTGGCAGCCTAACAACGCCTTTCATTGAGTGAGTTATTCGCCAGTCTCTGCTTAAGGCTACATCAAGAGGAAACAAACCTTAGAGATAGAACGTAGAACTATTGTATTGTGTCAAGTTTCATGAAGCTAGCACAAACCGTGTTTGATTTAGAGTTCTAACTGCATCTGTCAATATAGGAGAAAACGCAGTGAAACCTAAAAATTCAAACTGTTCCTGCAAACGAATGCTTCGACCTAGGAGAACGAAACTTGGGCATCCAAGTTTGACTGGTGTACTGCTCATTACTTGAAAGTATCATGAAGGTCGGAAGAAAAAATATATGTTTTGATTTTAGGAGACTGTAGTTTTTTGGCAGCCTAACAACGCCTTTCATTGAGTGAGTTATTCGCCAGTCTCTGCTTAAGGCTACATCAAGAGGAAACAAACCTTAGAGATAGAACGTAGAACTATTGTATTGTGTCAAGTTTCAAAGCTAGCCCAAACCGTGTTTGATTTAGAGTTCTAACTGCATCTGTCAATATAGGAGAAAACGCAGTGAAACCTAAAAATTCAAACTGTTCCTGCAAACGAATGCTTCGACCTAGGAGAACGAAACTTGGGCATCCAAGTTTGACTGGTGTACTGCTCATTACTTGAAAGTATCATGAAGGTCGGAAGAAAAAATATATGTTGTGATTTCAGGAGACTGTAGTTTTTTGGCAGCCTAACAACGCCTTTTATTGAGTGAGTTATTCGCCAGTCTCTGCTTAAGGCTACATCAAGAGGAAACAAACCTTAGAGATAGAACGTAGAACTATTGTATTGTGTCAAGTTTCAAAGCTAGCCCAAACCGTGTTTGATTTAGAGTTCTAACTGCATCTGTCAATATAGGAGAAAACGCAGTGAAACCTAAAAATTCAAACTGTTCCTGCAAACGAATGCTTCGACCTAGGAGAACGAAACTTGGGCATCCAAGTTTGACTGGTGTACTGCTCATTACTTGAAAGTATCATGAAGTTCGGAAGAAAAAATATATGTTGTGATTTCAGGAGACTGTAGTTTTTTGGCAGCCTAACAACGCCTTTCATTGAGTGAGTTACTCGCCAGTCTCTGCTTAATGCTACATCAAGAGGAAACAAACCTTAGAGATAGAACGTAGAACTATTGTATTGTGTCAAGTTTCAAGAAGCTAGCACAAACCGTGTTTGATTTAGAGTTCTAACTGCATCTGTCAATATAGGAGAAAACGCAGTGAAACCTAAAAATTCAAACTGTTCCTGCAAACGAATGCTTCGACCTAGGAGAACGAAACTTGGGCATCCAAGTTTGACTGGTGTACTGCTCATTACTTGAAAGTATCATGAAGGTCGGAAGAAAAAATATATGTTGTGATTTCAGGAGACTGTAGTTTTTTGGCAGCCTAACAACGCCTTTCATTGAGTGAGTTATTCGCCAGTCTCTGCTTAAGGCTACATCAAGAGGAAACAAACCTTAGAGATAGAACGTAGAACTATTGTATTGTGTCAAGTTTCAAGAAGCTAGCACAAACCGTGTTTGATTTAGAGTTCTAACTGCATCTGTCAATATAGGAGAAAACGCAGTGAAACCTAAAAATTCAAACTGTTCCTGCAAACGAATGCTTCGACCTAGGAGAACGAAACTTGGGCATCCAAGTTTGACTGGTGTACTGCTCATTACTTGAAAGTATCATGAAGGTCGGAAGAAAAAATATATGTTGTGATTTCAGGAGACTGTAGTTTTTTGGCAGCCTAACAACGCCTTTCATTGAGTGAGTTATTCGCCAGTCTCTGCTTAAGGCTACATCAAGAGGAAACAAACCTTAGAGATAGAACGTAGAACTATTGTATTGTGTCAAGTTTCAAGAAGCTAGCCCAAACCGTGTTTGATTTAGAGTTCTAACTGCATCTGTCAATATAGGAGAAAACGCAGTGAAACCTAAAAATTCAAACTGATCCTGCAAACGAATGCTTCGACCTAGGAGAACGAAACTTGGGCATCCAAGTTTTGACTGGTGTACTGCTCATTACTTGAAAGTATCATGAAGGTCGGAAAAAAAATATATGTTGTGATTTCAGGAGACTGTAGTTTTTTGGCAGCCTAAGAACGCCTTTCATTGAGTGAGTTATTCGCCAGTCTCTGCTTAAGGCTACATCAAGAGGAAACAAACCTTAGAGATAGAACGTAGAACTATTGTATTGTGTCAAGTTTCAAAGCTAGCCCAAACCGTGTTTGATTTAGAGTTCTAACTGCATCTGTCAATATAGGAGAAAACGCAGTGAAACCTAAAAATTCAAACTGTTCCTGCAAACGAATGCTTCGACCTAGGAGAACGAAACTTGGGCATCCAAGTTTGACTGGTGTACTGCTCATTACTTGAAAGTATCATGAAGTTCGGAAGAAAAAATATATGTTGTGATTTCAGGAGACTGTAGTTTTTTGGCAGCCTAACAACGCCTTTCATTGAGTGAGTTATTCGCCAGTCTCTGCTTAAGGCTACATCAAGAGGAAACAAACCTTAGAGATAGAACGTAGAACTATTGTATTGTGTCAAGTTTCAAGAAGCTAGCCCAAACCGTGTTTGATTTAGAGTTCTAAATGCATCTGTCAATATAGGAGAAAAAGCAGTGAAACCAAAAAATTCAAACTGTTCCTGCAAACGAATGCTTCGACCTAGGAGAACGAAACTTGGGCATCCAAGTTTGACTGGTGTACTGCTCATTACTTGAAAGTATCATGAAGGTCGGAAGAAAAAATATATGTTGTGATATCAGGAGACTGTAGTTTTTTGGCAGCCTAAGAACGCCTTTCATTGAGTGAGTTATTCGCCAGTCTCTGCTTAAGGCTACATCAAGAGGAAACAAACCTTAGAGATAGAACGTAGAACTATTGTATTGCATCAAGTTTCAAGAAGGTAGCACAAACCGTGTTTGATTTAGAGTTCTAACTGAATCTGTCAATATAAAAGAAAATGCAGTGAAACCTAAAAATTCAAACTGTTCTTGCAATCGAATGCTTCGACCTAGGAGAACGAAACTTGGGCATCCAAGTTTGACTGGTGTACTGCTCATTACTTGAAAGTATCATGAACGTCGGAAGAAAAAATATATGTTGTGATTTCAGGAGACTGTAGTTTTTGGCAGCCTAACAACGCCTTTCATTGAGTGAGTTATTCGCCAGTCTCTGCTTAAGGCTGCCTCAAGAGGAAACAAACCTTAGAGATAGAACGTAGAACTATTGTATTGTGTCAAGTTTCAAGAAGCTAGCCCAAACCGTGTTTGATTTAGAGTTCTAACTGCATCTGTCAATATAGGAGAAAACGCAGTGAAACCTAAAAATTCAAACTGTTCCTGCAAACGAATGCTTCGACCTAGGAGAACGAACCTTGGGCATCCAAGTTTGACTGGTGTACTGCTCATTACTTGAAAGTATCATGAAGTTCGGAAGAAAAAATATATGTTGTGATTTCAGGAGACTGTAGTTTTTTGGCAGCCTAAGAACGCCTTGCATTGAGTGAGTTATTCGCCAGTCTCTGCTTAAGGCTACATCAAGAGGAAACAAACCTTAGAGATAGAACGTAGAACTATTGTATTGTGTCAAGTTTCAAAGCTAGCCCAAACCGTGTTTGATTTAGAGTTCTAACTGCATCTGTCAATATAGGAGAAAACGCAGTGAAACCTAAAAATTCAAACTGTTCCTGCAAACGAATGCTTCGACCTAGGAGAACGAAACTTGGGCATCCAAGTTTGACTGGTGTACTGCTCATTACTTGAAAGTATCATGAAGGTCGGAAGAAAAAATATATGTTGTGATTTCAGGAGACTGTAGTTTTTTGGCAGCCTAACAACGCCTTTCATTGAGTGAGTTACTCGCCAGTCTCTGCTTAAGGCTACATCAAGAGGAAACAAACCTTATAGATAGAACGTAGAACTATTGTATTGTGTCAAGTTTCAAGAAGCTAGCCCAAACCGTGTTTGATTTAGAGTTCTAACTGCATCTGTCAATATAGGAGAAAACACAGTGAAACCTAAAAATTCAAACTGTTTCTGCAAACGAATGCTTCGACCTAGGAGAACGAAACTTGGGCATCCAAGTTTGACTGGTGTACTGCTCATTACTTGAAAGTATCATTAAGGTCGGAAGAAAAAATATATGTTGTGATTTCAGGAGACTGTAGTTTTTTGGCAGCCTAACAACGCCTTTCATTGAGTGAGTTACTCGCCAGTCTCTGCTTAATGCTACATCAAGAGGAAACAAACCTTAGAGATAGAACGTAGAACTATTGTATTTTGTCAAGTTTCAAGAAGCTAGCCCAAACCGTGTTTGATTTAGAGCTCTAACTGCATCTGTCAATATAGGAGAAAACGCAGTGAAACCTAAAAATTCAAACTGTTCCTGCAAACGACTGCTTCGACCTAGGAGAACGAAACTTGGGCATCCAAGTTTGACTGGTGTACTGCTCATTACTTGAAAGTATCATGAAGGTCGGAAGATAAAATATATGTTGTGATTTCAGGAGACTGTAGTTTTTTGGCAGCCTAACAACGCCTTTCATTGAGTGAGTTATTCGCCAGTCTCTGCTTAAGGCTACATCAAGAGGAAACAAACCTTAGAGATAGAACGTAGAACTATTGTATTGTGTCAAGTTTCAAGAAGCTAGCCCAAACCGTGTTTGATTTAGAGTTCTAACTGCATCTGTCAATATAGGAGAAAACGCAGTGAAACCTAAAAATTCAAACTGTTCCTGCAAACGAATGCTTCGACCTAGGAGAACGAAACTTGGGCATCCAAGTTTGACTGGTGTACTGCTCATTACTTGAAAGTATCATGAAGGTCGGAAGAAAAAATATATGTTGTGATTTCAGGAGACTGTAGTTTTTTGGCAGCCTAAGAACGCCTTTTATTGAGTGAGTTATTCGCCAGTCTCTGCTTAAGGCTACATCAAGAGGAAACAAACCTTAGAGATAGAACGTAGAACTATTGTATTGTGTCAAGTTTCAAAGCTAGCCCAAACCGTGTTTGATTTAGAGTTCTAACTGCATCTGTCAATATAGGAGAAAAAGCAGTGAAACCAAAAAATTCAAACTATTCCTGCAAACGAATGCTTCGACCTAGGAGAACGAAACTTGGGCATCCAAGTTTGACTGGTGTACTGCTCATTACTTGAAAGTATCATGAAGGTCGGAAGAAACAATATATGTTGTGATTTCAGGAGACTGTAGTTTTGTGGCAGCCTAACAACGCCTTTCATTGAGTGAGTTATTCGCCAGTCTCTGCTTAAGGCTACATCAAGAGGAAACAAACCTTAGAGATAGAACGTAGAACTATTGTATTGTGTCAAGTTTCAAGAAGCTAGAACAAACCGTGTTTGATTTAGAGTTCTAACTGCATCTGTCAATATAAAAGAAAATGCAGTGAAACCTAAAAATTCAAACTGTTCCTGCAAACGAATGCTTCGACCTAGGAGAACGAAACTTGGGCATCCAAGTTTGACTGGTGTACTGCTCATTACTTGAAAGTATCATGAACGTCGGAAGAAAAAATATATGTTGTGATTTCAGGAGACTGTAGTTTTTTGGCAGCCAAACAATGCCTTTCATTGAGTGAGTTATTCGCCAGTCTCTGCTTAAGGCTTCATCAAGAGGAAACAAACCTTAGAGATAGAACGTAGAACTATTGTATTGTGTCAAGTTTCAAGAAGCTAGCCCAAACCGTGTTTGATTTAGAGTTCTAACTGCATCTGTCAATATAGGAGAAAACGCAGTGAAACCTAAAAATTCAAACTGTTCCTGCAAACGAATGCTTCGACCTAGGAGAACGAAACTTGGGCATCCAAGTGTGACTGGTGTACTGCTCATTACTTGAAAGTATCATGAAGGTCGGAAGAAAAAATATATGTTGTGATTTCAGGAGACTGTAGTTTTTTGGCAGCCTAAGAACGCCTTGCATTGAGTGAGTTATTCGCCAGTCTCTGCTTAAGGCTACATCAAGAGGAAACAAACCTTAGAGATAGAACGTAGAACTATTGTATTGTGTCAAGTTTCAAAGCTAGCCCAAACCGTGTTTGATTTAGAGTTCTAACTGCATCTGTCAATATAGGAGAAAACGCAGTGAAACCTAAAAATTCAAACTGTTCCTGCAAACGAATGCTTCGACCTAGAAGAACGAAACTTGGGCATCCAAGTTTGACTGGTGTACTGCTCATTACTTGAAAGTATCATGAAGTTCGGAAGAAAAAATATATGTTGTGATTGCAGGAGACTGTAGTTTTTTGGCAGCCTAACAACGCCTTTCATTGAGTGAGTTATTCGCCAGTCTCTGCTTAAGGCTACATCAAGAGGAAACAAACCTTAGAGATAGAACGTAGAACTATTGTATTGTGTCAAGTTTCAAGAAGCTAGCCCAAACCGTGTTTGATTTAGAGTTCTAACTGCATCTGTCAATATAGGAGAAAATGCAGTGAAACCTAAAAATTCAAACTGTTCCTGCAAACGAATGCTTCGACCTAGGAGAACGAAACTTGGGCATCCAAGTTTGACTGGTGTACTGCTCATTACTTGAAAGTATCATGAAGGTCGGAAGAAAAAATATATGTTGTGATTTCAGGAGACTGTAGTTTTTTGGCAGCCTAACAACGCCTTTCATTGAGTGAGTTATTCGCCAGTCTCTGCTTAAGGCTACATCAAGAGGAAACAAATCTTAGAGATTGAACGTAGAACTATTGTATTGTGTCAAGTTTCAAGAAGCTAGCCCAAACCGTGTTTGATTTAGAGGTCTAACTGCATCTGTCAATATAGGAGAAAACACAGTGAAACCTAAAAATTCAAACTGTTTCTGCAAACGAATGCTTCGACCTAGGAGAACGAAACTTGGGCATCCAAGTTTGACTGGTGTACTGCTCATTACTTGAAAGTATCATGAAAGTCGGAAGAAAAAATATATGTTGTGATTTCAGGAGACTGTAGTTTTTTGGCAGCCTAACAACGCCTTTCATTGAGTGAGTTACTCGCCAGTCTCTGCTTAAGGCTACATCAAGAGGAAACAAACCTTAGAGATAGAACGTAGAACTATTGTATTGTGTCAAGTTTCAAGAAGCTAGCCCAAACCGTGTTTGATTTAGAGTTCTAACTGCATCTGTCAATATAGGAGAAAACGCAGTGAAACCTAAAAATTCAAACTGTTCCTGCAAACGAATGCTTCGACCTAGGAGAACGAAACTTCGGCATCCAAGTTTGACTGGTGTACTGCTCATTACTTGAAAGTATCATGAAGTTCGGAAGAAAAAATATATGTTGTGATTGCAGGAGACTGTAGTTTTTTGGCAGCCTAACAACGCCTTTCATTGAGTGAGTTATTCTCCAGTCTCTGCTTAAGGCTACATCAAGAGGAAACAAACCTTAGAGATAGAACGTAGAACTATTGTATTGTGTCAAGTTTCAAGAAGCTAGCCCAAACCGTGTTTGATTTAGAGTTCTAACTGCATCTGTCAATATAGGAGAAAACGCAGTGAAACCTAAAAATTCAAACTGTTCCTGCAAACGAATGCTTCGACCTAGGAGAACGAAACTTGGGCATCCAAGTTTGACTGGTGTACTGCTCATTACTTGAAAGTATCATGAAGGTCGGAAGAAAAAATATATGTTGTGATTTCAGGAGACTGTAGTTTTTTGGCAGCCTAACAACGCCTTTCATTGAGTGAGTTATTCGCCAGTCTCTGCTTAAGGCTACATCAAGAGGAAACAAACCTTAGAGATAGAACGTAGAACTATTGTATTGTGTCAAGTTTCAAGAAGCTAGCCCAAACCGTGTTTGATTTAGAGTTCTAACTGCATCTGTCAATATAGGAGAAAACACAGTGAAACCTAAAAATTCAAACTGTTTCTGCAAACGAATGCTTCGACCTAGGAGAACGAAACTTGGGCATCCAAGTTTGACTGGTGTACTGCTCATTACTTGAAAGTATCATGAAGGTCGGAAAAAAAAATATATGTTGTGATTTCAGGAGACTGTAGTTTTTTGGCAGCCTAACAACGCCTTTCATTGAGTGAGTTACTCGCCAGTCTCTGCTGAATGCTACATCAAGAGGAAACAAACCTTAGAGATAGAACGTAGAACTATTGTATTGTGTCAAGTTTCAAGAAGCTAGCACAAACCGTGTTTGATTTAGAGTTCTAACTGCATCTGTCAATATAGGAGAAAATGCAGTGAAACCTAAAAATTCAAACTGTTCCTGCAAACGAATGCTTCGACCTAGGAGAACGAAACTTGGGCATCCAAGTTTGACTGGTGTACTGCTCATTACTTGAAAGTATCATGAAGGTCGGAAGAAAAAATATATGTTGTGATTTCAGGAGACTGTAGTTTTTTGGCAGCCTAACAACGCCTTTCATTGAGTGAGTTATTCTCCAGTCTCTGCTTAAGGCTACATCAAGAGGAAACAAACCTTAGAGATAGAACGTAGAACTATTGTATTGTGTCAAGTTTCAAGAAGCTAGCACAAACCGTGTTTGATTTAGAGTTCTAACTGCATCTGTCAATATAGGAGAAAACGCAGTGAAACCTAAAAATTCAAACTGTTCCTGCAAACGAATGCTTCGACCTAGGAGAACGAAACTTGGGCATCCAAGTTTGACTGGTGTACTGCTCATTACTTGAAAGTATCATGAAGGTCGGAAGAAAAAATATATGTTGTGATTTCAGGAGACTGTAGTTTTTTGGCAGCCTAACAACGCCTTTCATTGAGTGAGTTATTCGCCAGTCTCTGCTTAAGGCTACATCAAGAGGAAACAAACCTTAGAGATAGAACGTAGAACTATTGTATTGTGTCAAGTTTCAAGAAGCTAGCCCAAACCGTGTTTGATTTAGAGTTCTAACTGCATCTGTCAATATAGGAGAAAATGCAGTGAAACCTAAAAATTCAAACTGTTCCTGCAAACGAATGCTTCGACCTAGGAGAAAGAAACTTGGGAATCCAAGTTTGACTGGTGTACTGCTCATTAATTGAAAGTATCATGAAGGTCGGAAGAAAAAATATATGTTGTGATTTCAGGAGACTGTAGTTTTTTGGCAGCCTAACAACGCCTTTCATTGAGTGAGTTATTCGCCAGTCTCTGCTTAAGGCTACATCAAGAGGAAACAAACCTTAGAGATAGAACGTAGAACTATTGTATTGTGTCAAGTTTCAAAGCTAGCCCAAACCGTGTTTGATTTAGAGTTCTAACTGCATCTGTCAATATAGGAGAAAACGCAGTGAAACCTAAAAATTCAAACTGTTCCTGCAAACGAATGCTTCGACCTAGGAGAACGAAACTTGGGCATCCAAGTTTGACAGGTGTACTGCTCATTACTTGAAAGTATCATGAACGACGGAAGAAAAAATATATGTTGTGATTTCAGGAGACTGTAGTTTTTTGGCAGCCTAACAACGCCTTTCATTGAGTGAGTTATTCGCCAGTCTCTGCTTAAGGCTTCATCAAGAGGAAACAAACCTTAGAGATAGAACGTAGAACTATTGTATTGTGTCATGTTTCAAGAAGCTAGCCCAAACCGTGTTTGATTTAGAGTTCAAACTGCATCTGTCAATATAGGAGAAAACGCAGTGAAACCTAAAAATTCAAACTGTTCCCTCAAACGAATGCTTCGACCTAGGAGAACGAAACTTGGGCATCCAAGTTTGACTGGTGTACTGCTCATTACTTGAAAGTATCATGAAGGTCGGAAGAAAAAATATATGTTGTGATTTCAGGAGACTGTAGTTTTTCGGCAGCCTAACAACGCCTTTCATTGAGTGAGTTATTCGCCAGGCTCTGCTTAAGGCTACATCAAGAGGAAACAAACCTTAAAGATAGAACGTAGAACTATTGTATTGTGTCAAGTTTCAAAGCTAGCCCAAACCGTGTTTGATTTAGAGTTCTAACTGCATCTGTCACTATAGGAGAAAACGCAGTGAAACCTAAAAATTCAAACTGTTCCTTCAAACGAATGCTTCGACCTAGGAGAACGAAACTTGGGCATCCAAGTTTGACTGGTGTACTGCTCATTACTTGAAAGTATCATGAAGGTCGGAAGAAAAAATATATGTTGTGATTTCAGGAGACTGTAGTTTTTTGGCAGCCTAACAACGCCTTTCATTGAGTGAGTTATTCGCCAGTCTCTGCTTAAGGCTACATCAAGAGGAAACAAACCTTAGAGATTGAACGTAGAACTATTGTATTGTGTCAAGTTTCAAGAAGCTAGCCCAAACCGTGTTTGATTTAGAGTTCTAACTGCATCTGTCAATATAGGAGAAAACACAGTGAAACCTAAAAATTCAAACTGTTTCTGCAAACGAATGCTTCGACCTAGGAGAACGAAACTTGGGCATCCAAGTTTGACTGGTGTACTGCTCATTACTTGAAAGTATCATGAAGGTCGGAAGAAAAAATATATGTTGTGATTTCAGGAGACTGTAGTTTTTTGGCAGCCTAACAACGCCTTTCATTGAGTGAGTTCCTCGCCAGTCTCTGCTTAATGCTACATCAAGAGGAAACAAACCTTAGAGATAGAACGTAGAATATTGTATTGTGTCAAGTTTCAAGAAGCTAGCACAAACCGTGTTTGATTTAGAGTTCTAACTGCATCTGTCAATATAGGAGAAAACGCAGTGAAACCTAAAAATTCAAACTGTTCCTGCAAACGAATGCTTCGACCTAGGAGAACGAAACTTGGGCATCCAAGTTTGACTGGTGTACTGCTCATTACTTGAAAGTATCATGAAGGTCGGAAGAAAAAATATATGTTGTGATTTCAGGAGACTGTAGATTTTTGGCAGCCTAACAACGCCTTTCATTGAGTGAGTTATTCTCCAGTCTCTGCTTAAGGCTACATCAAGAGGAAACAAACCTTAGAGATAGAACGTAGAACTATTGTATTGTGTCAAGTTTCAAGAAGCTAGCACAAACCGTGTTTGATTTAGAGTTCTAACTGCATCTGTCAATATAGGAGAAAACGCAGTGAAACCTAAAAATTCAAACTGTTCCTGCAAACGAATGCTTCGACCTAGGAGAACGAAACTTCGGCATCCAAGTTTGACTGGTGTACTGCTCATTACTTGAAAGTATCATGAAGGTCGGAAGAAAAAATATATGTTGTGATTTCAGGAGACTGTAGTTTTTTGGCAGCCTAACAACGCCTTTCATTGAGTGAGTTACTCGCCAGTCTCTGCTTAAGGCTACATCAAGAGAAAACAAACCTTAGAAATAAAACGTAGAACTATTGTATTGTGTCAAGTTTCAAGAAGCTAGCACAAACCGTGTTTGATTTAGAGTTCTAACTGCATCTGTCAATATAGGAGAAAACGCAGTGAAACCTAAAAATTCAAACTGTTCCTGCAAACGAATGCTTCGACCTAGGAGAACGAAACTTGGGCATCCAAGTTTGACTGGTGTACTGCTCATTACTTGAAAGTATCATGAAGGTCCGAAGAAAAAATATATGTTGTGATTTCAGGAGACTGTAGTTTATTGGCAGCCTAACAACGCCTTTCATTGAGTGAGTTATTCGCCAGTCTCTGCTTAAGGCTACAATAAGAGGAAACATACCTTAGAGATTGAACGAAGAACTATTGTATTGTGTCAAGTTTCAAGAAGCTAGCCCAAACCGTGTTTGATTTAGAGTTCTAACTGCATCTGTCAATATAGGAGAAAACACAGTGAAACCTAAAAATTCAAACTGTTTCTGCAAACGAATGCTTCGACCTAGGAGAACGAAACTTGGGCATCCAAGTTTGACTGGTGTACTGCTCATTACTTGAAAGTATCATGAAGGTCGGAAGAAAAAATATATGTTGTGATTTCAGGAGACGGTAGTTTTTTGGCAGCCTAACAACGCCTTTCATTGAGTGAGTTATTCGCCAGTCTCTGCTTAAGGCTACATCAAGAGGAAACAAACCTTAGAGATAGAACGTAGAACTATTGTATTGTGTCACGTTTCAAGAAGCTAGCCCAAACCGTGTTTGATTTAGAGTTCTAACTGCATCTGTCAATATAGGAGAAAACGCAGTGAAACCTAAAAATTCAAACTGTTCCTGAAAACGAATGCTTCGACCTAGGAGAACGAAACTTGGGCATCCAAGTTTGACTGGTGTACTGCTCATTACTTGAAAGTATCATGAACGACGGAAGAAAAAATATATGTTGTGATTTCAGGAGACTGTAGTTTTTTGGCAGCCTAACAACGCCTTTCATTGAGTGAGTTATTCGCCAGTCTCTGCTTAAGGCTTCATCAAGAGGAAACAAACCTTAGAGATAGAACTTAGAACTATTGTATTGTGTCAAGTTTCAAGAAGCTAGCCCAAACCGTGTTTGATTTAGAGTTCTAACTGCATCTGTCAATATAGGAGAAAACGCAGTGAAACCTAAAAATTCAAACTGTTCCTGCAAACGAATGCTTCGACCTAGGAGAACGAAACTTGGGCATCCAAGTTTGACTGGTGTACTGCTCATTACTTGAAAGTATCATGAAGGTCGGAAGAAAAAATATATGTTGTGATTTCAGGAGACGGTAGTTTTTTGGCAGCCTAACAACGCCTTTCATTGAGTGAGTTATTCGCCAGTCTCTGCTTAAGGCTACATCAAGAGGAAACAAACCTTAGAGATAGAACGTAGAACTATTGTATTGTGTCAAGTTTCAAAGCTAGCCCAAACCGTGTTTGATTTAGAGTTCTAACTGCATCTGTCAATATAGGAGAAAACGCAGTGAAACCTAAAATTGAAACTGTTCCTGCAAACGAATGCTTCGACCTAGGAGAACGAAACTTGGGCATCCAAGTTTGACTGGTGTACTGCTCATTACTTGAAAGTATCATGAAGGTCGGAAGAAAAAATATATGTTGTGATTGCAGGAGACTGTAGTTTTTTGGCAGCCTAACAACGCCTTTCATTGAGTGAGTTATTCGCCAGTCTCTGCTTAAGGCTACATCAAGAGGAAACGAACCTTAGAGATAGAACGTAGAACTATTGTATTGTGTCAAGTTTCAAGAAGCTAGCACAAACCGTGTTTGATTTAGAGTTCTAACTTCATCTGTCAACATAGGAGAAAACGCAGTGAAACCTAAAAATTCAAACTGTTCCTGCAAACGAATGCTTCGACCTAGGAGAACGAAACTTGGGCATCCAAGTTTGACTGGTGTACTGCTCATTACTTGAAAGTATCATGAAGGTCGGAAGAAAAAATATATGTTGTGATTTCAGGAGACTGTAGTTTTTTGGCAGCCTAACAACGCCTTTCATTGAGTGAGTTATTCGCCAGTCTCTGCTTAAGGCTACATCAAGAGGAAACAAACCTTAGAGATTGAACGTAGAACTATTGTATTGTGTCAAGTTTCAAGAAGCTAGCCCAAACCGTGTTTGATTTAGAGTTCTAACTGCATCTGTCAATATAGGAGAAAACACAGTGAAACCTAAAAATTCAAACTGTTTCTCCAAACGAATGCTTCGACCTACGAGAACGAAACTTGGGCATCCAAGTTTGACTGGTGTACTGCTCATTACTTGAAAGTATCATGAAGGTCGGAAGAAAAAATATATGTTGTGATTTCAGGAGACGGTAGTTTTTTGGCAGCCTAACAACGCCTTTCATTGAGTGAGTTACTCGCCAGTCTCTGCTTAAGGCTACATCAAGAGGAAACAAACCTTAGAGATAGAACGTAGAACTATTGTATTGTGTCAAGTTTCAAGAAGCTAGCCCAAACCGTGTTTGATTTAGAGTTCTAACTGCATCTGTCAATATAGGAGAAAACGCAGTGAAACCTAAAAATTCAAACTGTTCCTGCAAACGAATGCTTCGACCTAGGAGAACGAAACTTGGGCATCCAAGTTTGACTGGTGTACTGCTCATTACTTGAAAGTATCATGAAGTTCGAAAGAAAAAATATATGTTGTGATTTCAGGAGACTGTAGTTTTTTGGCAGCCTAACAATGCCTTTCATTGAGTGAGTTATTCGCCAGTCTCTGCTTAAGGCTACATCAAGAGGAAACAAACCTTAGAGATAGAACGTAGAACTATTGTATTGTGTCAAGTTTCAAGAAGCTAGCCCAAACCGTGTTTGATTTAGAGTTCTAACTGCATCTGTCAATATAGGAGAAAACGCAGTGAAACCTAAAAATTCAAACTGGTCCTGCAAACGAATGCTTCGACCTAGGAGAACGAAACTTGGGCATCCAAGTTTGACTGGTGTACTGCTCATTACTTGAAAGTATCATGAAGGTCGGAAGAAAAAATATATGTTGTGATTTCAGGAGACTGTAGTTTTTTGGCAGCCTAACAACGCCTTTCATTGAGTGAGTTATTCGCCAGTCTCTGCTTAAGGCTACATCAAGAGGAAACAAACCTTAGAGATTGAACGTAGAACTATTGTATTGTGTCAAGTTTCAAGAAGCTAGCCCAAACCGTGTTTGATTTAGAGTTCTAACTGCATCTGTCAATATAGGAGAAAACACAGTGAAACCTAAAAATTCAAACTGTTTCTGCAAACGAATGCTTCGACCTAGCAGAACGAAACTTGGGCATCCAAGTTTGACTGGTGTACTGCTCATTACTTGAAAGTATCATGAAGGTCGGAAGAAAAAATATATGTTGTGATTTCAGGAGACTGTAGTTTTTTGGCAGCCTAACAACGCCTTTCATTGAGTGAGTTACTCGCCAGTCTCTGCTTAAGGCTACATCAAGAGGAAACAAACCTTAGAGATAGAACGTAGAACTATTGTATTGTGTCAAGTTTCAAGAAGCTAGCACAAACCGTGTTTGATTTAGAGTTCTAACTGCATCTGTCAATATAGGAGAAAACACAGTGAAACCTAAAAATTCAAACTGTTTCTGCAAACGAATGCTTCGACCTAGGAGAACGAAACTTGGGCATCCAAGTTTGACTGGTGTACTGCTCATTACTTGAAAGTATCATGAAGGTCGGAAGAAAAAATATATGTTGTGATTTCAGGAGACTGTAGTTTTTTGGCAGCCTAACAACGCCTTTCATTGAGTGAGTTACTCGCCAGTCTCTGCTTAATGCTACATCAAGAGGAAACAAACCTTAGAGATAGAACGTAGAACTATTGTATTGTGTCAAGTTTCAAGAAGCTAGCACAAACCGTGATTGATTTAGAGTTCTAACTGCATCTGTCAATATAGGAGAAAACGCAGTGAAACCTAAAAATTCAAACTGTTCCTGCAAACGAATGCTTCGACCTAGGAGAACGAAACTTGGGCATCCAAGTTTGACTGGTGTACTGCTCATTACTTGAAAGTATCATGAAGGTCGGAAGAAAAAATATATGTTGTGATTTCAGGAGACTGTAGTTTTTTGGCAGCCTAACAACGCCTTTCATTGAGTGAGTTATTCGCCAGTCTCTGCTTAAGGCTACATCAAGAGGAAACAAACCTTAGAGATAGAACGTAGAACTATTGTATTGTGTCAAGTTTCAAGAAGCTAGCACAAACCGTGTTTGATTTAGAGTTCTAACTGCATCTGTCAATATAGGAGAAAACGCAGTGAAACCTAAAATTCAAACTGTTCCTGCAAACGAATGCTTCGACCTAGGAGAACGAAACTTGGGCAACCAAGTTTGACTGGTGTACTGCTCATTACTTGAAAGTATCATGAAGGTCGGAAGAAAAAATATATGTTGTGATTTCAGGAGACTGTAGTTTTTTGGCAGCCTAACAACGCCTTTCATTGAGTGAGTTATTCGCCAGTCTCTGCTTAAGGCTACATCAAGAGGAAACAAACCTTAGAGATAGAACGTAGAACTATTGTATTGTGTCAAGTTTCAAGAAGCTAGCACAAACCGTGTTTGATTTAGAGTTCTAACTGCATCTGTCAATAAAGGAGAAAACGCAGTGAAACCTAAAAATTCAAACTATTCCTGCAAACGAATGCTTCGACCTAGGAGAACGAAACTTGGGCATCCAAGTTTGACTGGTGTACTGCTCATTACTTGAAAGTATCATGAAGGTCGGAAGAAAAAATATATGTTGTGATTTCAGGAGACTGTAGTTTTTTGGCAGCCTAACAACGCCTTTCATTGAGTGAGTTATTTGCCAGACTCTGCTTAAGGCTACATCAAGAGGAAACAATCCTTAGAGATTGAACGTAGAACTATTGTATTGTGTCAAGTTTCAAGAAGCTAGCCCAAACCGTGTTTGATTTAGAGTTCTAACTGCATCTGTCAATATAGGAGAAAACACAGTGAAACCTAAAAATTCAAACTGTTTCTGCAAACGAATGCTTCGACCTAGGAGAACGAAACTTGGGCATCCAAGTTTGACTGGTGTACTGCTCCTTACTTGAAAGTATCATGAAGGTCGGAAGAAAAAATATATGTTGTGATTTTAGGAGACTGTAGTTTTTTGGCAGCCTAACAACGCCTTTCATTGAGTGAGTTACTCGCCAGTCTCTGCTTAAGGCTACATCAAGAGGAAACAAACCTTAGAGATAGAACGTAGAACTATTGTATTGTGTCAAGTTTCAAGAAGCTAGCACAAACCGTGTTTGATTTAGAGTTCTAACTGCATCTGTCAATATAGGAGAAAACGCAGTGAAACCTAAAAATTCAAACTGTTCCTGCAAACGAATGCTTCGACCTAGGAGAACGAAACTTGGGCATCCAAGTTTGACTGGTGTACTGCTCATTACTTGAAAGTATCATGAAGGTCGGAAGAAAAAATATATGTTGTGATTTCAGGAGACTGTAGTTTTTTGGCAGCCTAACAACGCCTTTCATTGAGTGAGTTATTCGCCAGTCGCTGCTTAAGGCTACATCAAGAGGAAACAAACCTTAGAGATAGAAGGTAGAACTATTGTATTGTGTCAAGTTTCAAGAAGCTAGCACAAACCGTGTTTGATTTAGAGTTCTAACTGCATCTGTCAATATAGGAGAAAACGCAGTGAAACCTAAAAATTCAAACTGTTCCTGCAAACGAATGCTTCGACCTAGGAGAACGAAACTTGGGCATCCAAGTTTGACTGGTGTACTGCTCATTACTTGAAAGTATCATGAAGGTCGGAAGAAAAAATACATGTTGTGATTTCAGGAGACTGGAGTTTTTTGGCAGCCTAACAACACCTTTCATTGAGTGAGTTATTCGCCAGTTCTGCTTAAGGCTACATCAAGAGGAAACAAACCTTAGAGATAGAATGTAGAACTATTGTATTGTGTCAAGTTTCAAGAAGCTAGCCCAAACCGTGTTTGATTTAGAGTTCTAACTGCATCTGTCAATATAGGAGAAAACGCAGTGAAACCTAAAAATTCAAACTGTTCCTGCAAACGAATGCTTCGACCTAGGAGAACGAAAGTTGGGCATCCAAGTTTGACTGGTGTACTGCTCATTACTTGAAAGTATCATGAAGGTCGGAAGAAAAAATATATGTTGTGATTTCAGGAGACTGTAGTTTTTTGGCAGCCTAACAACGCCTTTCATTGAGTGAGTTATTCGCCAGTCTCTGCTTAAGGCTACATCAAGAGGAAACAATACTTAGAGATTGAACGTAGAACTATTGTATTGTGTCAAGTTTCAAGAAGCTAGCCCAAACCGTGTTTGATTTAGAGTTCTAACTGCATCTGTCAATATAGGAGAAAACACAGTGAAACCTAAAAATTCAAACTGTTTCTGCAAACGAATGCTTCGACCTAGGAGAACGAAACTTGGGCATCCAAGTTTGACTGGTGTACTGCTCATTACTTGAAAGTATCATGAAGGTCGGAAGAAAAAACATATGTTGTGATTTCAGGAGACTGTAGTTTTTTGGCAGGCTAACAACGCCTTTCATTGAGTGAGTTACTCGCCAGTCTCTGCTTAATGCTACATCAAGAGGAAACAAACCTTAGAGATAGAACGTAGAACTATTGTATTGTGTCAAGTTTCAAGAAGCTAGCACAAACCGTGTTTGATTTAGAGTTCTAACTGCATCTGTCAATATAGGAGAAAACGCAGTGAAACCTAAAAATTCAAACTGTTCCTGCAAACGAATGCTTCGACCTAGGAGAACGAAACTTGGGCATCCAAGTTTGACTGGTGTACTGCTCATTACTTGAAAGTATCATGAAGGTCGGAAGAAAAAATATATGTTGTGATTTCAGGAGACTGTAGTTTTTTGGCAGCCTAACAACGCCTTTCATTGAGTGAGTTATTCTCCAGTCTCTGCTTAAGGCTACATCAAGAGGAAACAAACCTTAGAGATAGAAGGTAGAACTATTGTATTGTGTCAAGTTTCAAGAAGCTAGCACAAACCGTGTTTGATTTAGAGTTCTAACTGCATCTGTCAATATAGGAGAAAACGCAGTGAAACCTAAAAATTCAAACTGTTCCTGCAAACGAATGCTTCGACCTAGGAGAACGAAAGTTGGGCATCCAAGTTTGACTGGTGTACTGCTCATTACTTGAAAGTATCATGAAGGTCGGAAGAAAAAATATATGTTGTGATTTCAGGAGACTGTAGTTTTTTGGCAGCCTAACAACGCCTTTCATTGAGTGAGTTATTCGCCAGTCTCTGCTTAAGGCTACATCAAGAGGAAACAAACCTTAGAGATTGAACGTAGAACTATTGTATTGTGTCAAGTTTCAAGAAGCTAGCCCAAACCGTGTTTGATTTAGAGTTCTAACTGCATCTGTCAATATAGGAGAAAACACAGTGAAACCTAAAAATTCAAACTGTTTCTGCAAACGAATGCTTCGACCTAGGAGAACGAAACTTGGGCATCCAAGTTTGACTGGTGTACTGCTCATTACTTGAAAGTATCATGAAGGTCGGAAGAAAAAATATATGTTGTGATTTCAGGAGACTGTAGTTTTTTGGCAGCCTAACAACGCCTTTCATTGAGTGAGTTACTCGCCAGTCTCTGCTTAAGGCTACATCAAGAGGAAACAATCCTTAGAGATAGAACGTAGAACTATTGTATTGTGTCAATTTTCAAGAAGCTAGCACAAACCGTGTTTGATTTAGAGTTCTAACTGCATCTGTCAATATAGGAGAAAACGCAGTGAAACCTAAAAATTCAAACTGTTCCTGCAAACGAATGCTTCGACCTAGGAGAACGAAACTTGGGCATCCAAGTTTGACTGGTGTACTGCTCATTACTTGAAAGTATCATGAATGTCGGAAGAAAAAATATATGTTGTGATTTCAGGAGACTGTAGTTTTTTGGCAGCCTAACAACGCCTTTCATTGAGTGAGTTATTCGCCAGTCTCTGCTTAAGGCTACATCAAGAGGAAACAAACCTTAGAGATAGAACGTAGAACTATTGTATTGTGTCAAGTTTCAAGAAGCTAGCACAAACCGTGTTTGATTTAGAGTTCTAACTGCATCTGTCAATAGAGGAGAAAACGCAGTGAAACCTAAAAATTCAAACTGTTCCTGCAAACGAATGCTTCGACCTAGGAGAACGAAACTTGGGCATCCAAGTTTGACTGGTGTACTGCTCATTACGTGAAAGTATCATGAAGGTCGGAAGAAAAAATATATGTTGTGATTTCAGCAGACTGTAGTTTTTTGGCAGCCTAACAACGCCTTTCATTGAGTGAGTTACTCGCCAGTCTCTGCTTAAGGCTACATCAAGAGGAAACAAACCTTAGAGATAGAACGTAGAACTATTGTATTGTGTCAAGTTTCAAGAAGCTAGCACAAACCGTGTTTGATTTAGAGTTCTAAATGCATCTGTCAATATAGGAGAAAACGCAGTGAAACCTAAAAATTCAAACTGTTCCTGCAAACGAATGCTTCGACCTAGGAGAATGAAACTTGGGCATCCAAGTTTGACTGGTGTACTGCTCATTACTTGAAAGTATCATGAATGTCGGAAGAAAAAATATATGTTGTGATTTCAGGAGACTGTAGTTTTTTGGCAGCCTAACAACGCCTTTCATTGAGTGAGTTATTCGCCAGTCTCTGCTTAAGACTACATCAAGAGGAAACAAACCTTAGAGATAGAACGTAGAACTATTGTATTGTGTCAAGTTTCAAGAAGCTAGCACAAACCGTGTTTGATTTAGAGTTCTAACTGCATCTGTCAACATAGGAGAAAACGCAGTGAAACCTAAAAATTCAAACTGTTCCTGCAAACGAATGCTTCGACCTAGGAGAACGAAACTTGGGCATCCAAGTTTGACTGGTGTACTGCTCATTACTTGAAAGTATCATGAAGGTCGGAAGAAAAAATACATGTTGTGATTTCAGGAGACTGTAGTTTTTTGGCAGCCTAACAACACATTTCATTGAGTGAGTTATTCGCCAGTCTCTGCTTAAGGCTACATCAAAAGGAAACAAACCTTAGAGATAGAACGTAGAACTATTGTATTGTGTCAAGTTTCAAGAAGCTAGCCCAAACCGTGTTTGATTTAGAGTTCTAACTGCATCTGTCAATATAGGAGAAAACGCAGTGAAACCTAAAAATTCAAACTGTTCCTGCAAACGAATGCTTCGACCTAGGAGAACGAAACTTGGGCATCCAAGTTTGACTGGTGTACTGCTCATTACTTGAAAGTATCATGAAGGTCGGAAGAAAAAATATATGTTGTGATTTCAGGAGACTGTAGTTTTTTGGCAGCCTAACAACGCCTTTCATTGAGTGAGTTATTCGCCAGTCTCTGCTTAAGGCTACATCAAGAGGAAACAAACCTTAGAGATTGAACGTAGAACTATTGTATTGTGTCAAGTTTCAAGAAGCTAGCCCAAACCGTGTTTGATTTAGAGTTCTAACTGCATCTGTCAATATAGGAGAAAACACAGTGAAACCTAAAAATTCAAACTGTTTCTGCAAACGAATGCTTCGACCTAGGAGAACGAAACTTGGGCATCCAAGTTTGACTGGTGTACTGCTCATTACTTGAAAGTATCATGAAGGTCGGAAGAAAAAATATATGTTGTGATTTCAGGAGACTGTAGTTTTTTGGCAGCCTAACAACGCCTTTCATTGAGTGAGTTACTCGCCAGTCTCTGCTTAATGCTACATCAAGAGGAAACAAACCTTAGAGATAGAACGTAGAACTATTGTATTGTGTCAAGTTTCAAGAAGCTAGCACAAACCGTGTTTGATTTAGAGTTCTAACTGCATCTGTCAATATAGGAGAAAACGCAGTGAAACCTAAAAATTCAAACTGTTCCTGCAAACGAATGCTTCGACCTAGGAGAACGAAACTTGGGCATCCAAGTTTGACTGGTGTACTGCTCATTACTTGAAAGTATCATGAAGGTCGGAAGAAAAAATATATGTTGTGATTTCAGGAGACTGTAGTTTTTTGGCAGCCTAACAACGCCTTTCATTGAGTGAGTTATTCTCCAGTCTCTGCTTAAGGCTACATCAAGAGGAAACAAACCTTAGAGATAGAAGGTAGAACTATTGTATTGTGTCAAGTTTCAAGAAGCTAGCACAAACCGTGTTTGATTTAGAGTTCTAACTGCATCTGTCAATATAGGAGAAAACGCAGTGAAACCTAAAAATTCAAACTGTTCCTGCAAACGAATGCTTCGACCTAGGAGAACGAAACTTGGGCATCCAAGTTTGACTGGTGTACTGCTCATTACTTGAAAGTATCATGAAGGTCGGAAGAAAAAATATATGTTGTGATTTCAGGAGACTGTAGTTTTTTGGCAGCCTAACAACGCCTTTCATTGAGTGAGTTACTCGCCAGTCTCTGCTTAAGGCTACATCAAGAGGAAACAAACCTTAGAGATAGAACGTAGAACTATTGTATTGTGTCAAGTTTCAAGAAGCTAGCACAAACCGTGTTTGATTTAGAGTTCTAAATGCATCTGTCAATATAGGAGAAAACGCAGTGAAACCTAAAAATTCAAACTGTTCCTGCAAACGAATGCTTCGACCTAGGAGAACGAAACTTGGGCATCCAAGTTTGACTGGTGTACTGCTCATTACTTGAAAGTATCATGAATGTCGGAAGAAAAAATATATGTTGTGATTTCAGGAGACTGTAGTTTTTTGGCAGCCTAACAACGCCTTTCATTGAGTGAGTTATTCGCCAGTCTCTGCTTAAGGCTACATCAAGAGGAAACAAACCTTAGAGATAGAACGTAGAACTATTGTATTGTGTCAAGTTTCAAGAAGCTAGCACAAACCGTGTTTGATTTAGAGTTCTAACTGCATCTGTCAATATAGGAGAAAACGCAGTGAAACCTAAAAATTCAAACTGTTCCTGCAAACGAATGCTTCGACCTAGGAGAACGAAACTTGGGCATCCAAGTTTGACTGGTGTACTGCTCATTAATTGAAAGTATCATGAAGGTCGGAAGAAAAAATACATGTTGTGATTTCAGGAGACTGTAGTTTTTTGGCAGCCTAACAACACATTTCATTGAGTGAGTTATTCGCCAGTCTCTGCTTAAGGCTACATCAAAAGGAAACAAACCTTAGAGATAGAACGTAGAACTATTGTATTGTGTCAAGTTTCAAGAAGCTAGCCCAAACCGTGTTTGATTTAGAGTTCTAACTGCATCTGTCAATATAGGAGAAAACGCAGTGAAACCTAAAAATTCAAACTGTTCCTGCAAACGAATGCTTCGACCTAGGAGAACGAAAGTTGGGCATCCAAGTTTGACTGGTGTACTGCTCATTACTTGAAAGTATCATGAAGGTCGGAAGAAAAAATATATGTTGTGATTTCAGGAGACTGTAGTTTTTTGGCAGCCTAACAACGCCTTTCATTGAGTGAGTTATTCGCCAGTCTCTGCTTAAGCCTACATCAAGAGGAAACAAACCTTAGAGATTGAACGTAGAACTATTGTATTGTGTCAAGTTTCAAGAAGCTAGCCCAAACCGTGTTTGATTTAGAGTTCTAACTGCATCTGTCAATATAGGAGAAAACACAGTGAAACCTAAAAATTCAAACTGTTTCTGCAAACGAATGCTTCGACCTAGGAGAACGAAACTTGGGCATCCAAGTTTTACTGGTGTACTGCTCATTACTTGAAAGTATCATGAAGGTCGGAAGAAAAAATATATGTTGTGATTTCAGGAGACTGTAGTTTTTTGGCAGCCTAACAACGCCTTTCATTGAGTGAGTTACTCGCCAGTCTCTGCTTAATGCTACATCAAGAGGAAACAAACCTTAGAGATAGAACGTAGAACTATTGTATTGTGTCAAGTTTCAAGAAGCTAGCACAAACCGTGTTTGATTTAGAGTTCTAACTGCATCTGTCAATATAGGAGAAAACGCAGTGAAACCTAAAAATTCAAACTGTTCCTGCAAACGAATGCTTCGACCTAGGAGAACGAAACTTGGGCATCCAAGTTTGACTGGTGTACTGCTCATTACTTGAAAGTATCATGAAGGTCGGAAGAAAAAATATATGTTGTGATTTCAGGAGACTGTAGTTTTTTGGCAGCCTAACAACGCCTTTCATTGAGTGAGTTATTCTCCAGTCTCTGCTTAAGGCTACATCAAGAGGAAACAAACCTTAGAGATAGAAGGTAGAACTATTGTATTGTGTCAAGTTTCAAGAAGCTAGCACAAACCGTGTTTGATTTAGAGTTCTAACTGCATCTGTCAATATAGGAGAAAACGCAGTGAAACCTAAAAATTCAAACTGTTCCTGCAAACGAATGCTTCGACCTAGGAGAACGAAACTTGGGCATCCAAGTTTGACTGGTGTACTGCTCATTACTTGAAAGTATCATGAAGGTCGGAAGAAAAAATATATGTTGTGATTTCAGGAGACTGTAGTTTTTTGGCAGCCTAACAACGCCTTTCATTGAGTGAGTTATTCGCCAGTCTCTGCTTAAGGCTACATCAAGAGGAAACAAACCTTAGAGATAGAACGTAGAACTATTGTATTGTGTCAAGTTTCAAGAAGCTAGCACAAACCGTGTTTGATTTAGAGTTCTAACTGCATCTGTCAATATAGGAGAAAACGCAGTGAAACCTAAAAATTCAAACTGTTCCTGCAAACGAATGCTTCGACCTAGGAGAACGAAACTTGGGCATCCAAGTTTGACTGGTGTACTGCTCATTACTTGAAAGTATCATGAAGGTCGGAAGAAAAAATATATGTTGTGATTTCAGGAGACTGTAGTTTTTTGGCAGCCTAACAACACCTTTCATTGAGTGAGTTATTCGCCAGTCTCTGCTTAAGGCTACATCAAGATTAAACAAACCTTAGAGATAGAACGTAGAACTATTGTATTGTGTCAAGTTTCAAGAAGCTAGCCCAAACCGTGTTTGATTTAGAGTTCTAACTGCATCTGTCAATATAGGAGAAAACGCAGTGAAACCTAAAAATTTAAACTGTTCCTGCAAACGAATGCTTCGACCTAGGAGAACGAAACTTGGGCATCCAAGTTTGACTGGTGTACTGCTCATTACTTGAAAGTATCATGAAGGTCGGAAGAAAAAATATATGTTGTGATTTCAGGAGACTGTAGTTTTTTGGCAGCCTATCAACGCCTTTCATTGAGTGAGTTATTCGCCAGTCTCTGCTTAAGGCTACATCAAGAGGAAACAAACCTTAGAGATTGAACGTAGAACTATTGTATTGTGTCAAGTTTCAAGAAGCTAGCCCAAACCGTGTTTGATTTAGAGTTCTAACTGCATCTGTCAATATAGGAGAAAACACAGTGAAACCTAAAAATTCAAACTGTTTCTGCAAACGAATGCTTCGACCTTGGAGAACGAAACTTGGGCATCCAAGTTTGACTGGTGTACTGCTCATTACTTGAAAGTATCATGAAGGTCGGAAGAAAAAATATATGTTGTGATTTCAGGAGACTGTAGTTTTGGCAGCCTAACAACGCCTTTCATTGAGTGAGTTACTCGCCAGTCTCTGCTTAAGGCTACATCAAGAGGAAACAATCCTTAGAGAGAGAACGTAGAACTATTGTATTGTGTCAAGTTTCAAGAAGCTAGCCCAAACCGTGTTTGATTTAGAGTTCTAACTGCATCTGTCAATATAGGAGAAAATGCAGTGAAACCTAAAAATTCAAACTGTTCCTGCAAACGAATGCTTCGACCTAGGAGAACGAAACTTGGGCATCCAAGTTTGACTGGTGTACTGCTCAATACTTGAAAGTATCATGAAGGTCGGAAGAAAAAATATATGTTGTGATTTCAGGAGACTGTAGTTTTTTGGCAGCCTAACAACGCCTTTCATTGAGTGAGTTATTCGCCAGTCTCTGCTTAAGGCTACATCAAGAGGAAACAAAACTTAGAGATAGAACGTAGAACTATTGTATTCTGTCAAGTTTCAAGAAGCTAGCCCAAACCGTGTTTGATTTAGAGTTCTAACTGCATCTGTCAATATAGGAGAAAACGCAGTGAAACCTAAAAATTCAAACTGTTCCTGCAAACGAATGCTTCGACCTAGGAAAACGAAACTTGGGCATCCAAGTTTGACTGGTGTACTGCTCATTACTTGAAAGTATCATGAAGGTCGGAAGAAAAAATATATGTTGTGATTTCAGGAGACTGTAGTTTTTTGGCAGCCTAAGAACGCCTTTCATTGAGTGAGTTATTCGCCAGTCTCTGCTTAAGGCTACATCAAGAGGAAACAAACCTTAGAGATAGAACGTAGAACTATTGTATTGTGTCAAGTTTCAAGAAGCTAGCCGAAACCGTGTTTGATTTAGAGTTCTAACTGCATCTGTCAATATAGGAGAAAACGCAGTGAAACCTAAAAATTCAAACTGTTCCTGCAAACGAATGCTTCGACCTAGGAGAACGAAAGTTGGGCATCCAAGTTTGACTGGTGTACTGCTCATTACTTGAAAGTATCATGAAGGTCGGAAGAAAAAATATATGTTGTGATTTCAGGAGACTGTAGTTTTTTGGCAGCCTAAAAACGCCTTTCATTGAGTGAGTTATTCGCCAGTCTCTGCTTAAGGCTACATCAAGAGGAAACAAACCTTAGAGATAGAACGTAGAACTATTGTATTGTGTCAAGTTTCAAGAAGCTAGCACAAACCGTGTTTGATTTAGAGTTCTAACTGCATCTGTCAATATAGGAGAAAACGCAGTGAAACCTAAAAATTCAAACTGTTCCTGCAAACGAATGCTTCGACCTAGGAGAACGAAAGTTGGGCAACCACGTTTGACTGGTGTACTGCTCATTACTTGAAAGTATCATGAAGGTCGGAAGAAAAAATATATGTTGTGATTTCAGGAGACTGTAGTTTTTTGGCAGCCTAACAACGCCTTTCATTGAGTGAGTTATTCGCCAGTCTCTGCTTAAGGCTACATCAAGAGGAAACAAACTTTAGAGATTGAACGTAGAACTATTGTATTGTGTCAAGTTTCAAGAAGCTAGCCCAAACCGTGTTTGATTTAGAGTTCTAACTGCATCTGTCAATATAGGAGAAAACGCAGTGAAACCTAAAAATTCAAACTGTTCCTGCAAACGAATGCTTCGACCTAGGAGAACGAAAGTTGGGCATCCAAGTTTGACTGGTGTACTGCTCATTACTTGAAAGTATCATGAAGGTCGGAAGAAAAAATATATGTTGTGATTTCAGGAGACTGTAGTTTTTTGGCAGCCTAACAACGCCTTTCATTGAGTGAGTTATTCGCCAGTCTCTGCTTAAGGCTACATCAAGAGGAAACAAACCTTAGAGATTGAACGTAGAACTATTGTATTGTGTCAAGTTTCAAGAAGCTAGCCCAAACCGTGTTTGATTTAGAGTTCTAACTGCATCTGTCAATATAGGAGAAAACACAGTGAAACCTAAAAATTCAAACTGTTTCTGCAAACGAATGCTTCGACCTAGGAGAACGAAACTTGGGCATCCAAGTTTGACTGGTGTACTGCTCATTACTTGAAAGTATCATGAAGGTCGGAAGAAAAAATATATGTTGTGATTTCAGGAGACTGTAGTTTTTTGGCAGCCTAACAACGCCTTTCATTGAGTGAGTTACTCGCCAGTCACTGCTTAAGGCTACATCAAGAGGAAACAATCCTTAGAGAGAGAACGTAGAACTATTGTATTGTGTCAAGTTTCAAGAAGCTAGCCCAAACCGTGTTTGATTTAGAGTTCTAACTGCATCTGTCAATATAGGAGAAAATGCAGTGAAACCTAAAAATTCAAACTGTTCCTGCAAACGAATGCTTCGACCTAGGAGAACGAAACTTGGGCACCCAAGTTTGACTGGTGTACTGCTCAATACTTGAAAGTATCATGAAGGTCGGAAGAAAAAATATATGTTGTGATTTCAGGAGACTGTAGTTTTTTGGCAGCCTAACAACGCCTTTCATTGAGTGAGTTATTCACCAGTCTCTGCTTAAGGCTACATCAAGAGGAAACAAAACTTAGAGATAGAACGTAGAACTATTGTATTCTGTCAAGTTTCAAGAAGCTAGCCCAAACCGTGTTTGATTTAGAGTTCTAACTGCATCTGTCAATATAGGAGAAAACGCAGTGAAACCTAAAAATTCAAACTGTTCCTGCAAACGCATGCTTCGACCTAGGAGAACGAAACTTGGGCATCCAAGTTTGACTGGTGTACTGCTCATTACTTGAAAGTATCATGAAGGTCGGAAGAAAAAATATATGTTGTGATTTCAGGAGACTGTAGTTTTTTGGCAGCCTAACAACGCCTTTCATTGAGTGAGTTATTCGCCAGTCTCTGCTTAAGGCTACATCAAGAGGAAACAAACCTTAGAGATAGAACGTAGAACTATTGTATTGTGTCAAGTTTCAAGAAGCTAGCACAAACCGTGTTTGATTTAGAGTTCTAACTGCATCTGTCAATATAGGAGAAATCGCAGTGAAACCTAAAAATTCAAACTGTTCCTGCAAACGAATGCTTCGACCTAGGAGAACGAAACTTGGGCATCCAAGTTTGACTGGTGTACTGCTCATTACTTGAAAGTATCATGAAGGTCGGAAGAAAAAATATATGTTGTGATTTCAGGAGACTGTAGTTTTTTGGCAGCCTAACAACACCTTTCATTGAGTGAGTTATTCGCCAGTCTCTGCTTAAGGCTACATCAAGAGGAAACAAACCTTAGAGATAGAACGTAGAACTATTGTATTGTGTCAAGTTTCAAGAAGCTAGCCCAAACCGTGTTTGATTTAGAGTTCTAACTGCATCTGTCAATATAGGAGAAAACGCAGTGAAACCTAAAAATTCAAACTGTTCCTGCAAACGAATGCTTCGACCTAGGAGAACGAAACTTGGGCATCCAAGTTTGACTGGTGTACTGCTCATTACTTGAAAGTATCATGAAGGTCGGAAGAAAAAATATATGTTGTGATTTCAGGAGACTGTAGTTTTTTGGCAGCCTAACAACGCCTTTCATTGAGTGAGTTATTCGCCAGTCTCTGCTTAAGGCTACATCAAGAGGAAACAAACCTTAGAGATTGAACGTAGAACTATTGTATTGTGTCAAGTTTCAAGAAGCTAGCCCAAACCGTGTTTGATTTAGAGTTCTAACTGCATCTGTCAATATAGGAGAAAACACAGTGAAACCTAAAAATTCAAACTGTTTCTGCAAACGAATGCTTCGACCTAGGAGAACGAAACTTGGGCATCCAAGTTTGACTGGTGTACTGCTCATTACTTGAAAGTATCATGAAGGTCGGAAGAAAAAATATATGTTGTGATTTCAGGAGACTGTAGTTTTTTGGCAGCCTAACAACGCCTTTCATTGAGTGAGTTACTCGCCAGTCACTGCTTAAGGCTACATCAAGAGGAAACAATCCTTAGAGAGAGAACGTAGAACTATTGTATTGTGTCAAGTTTCAAGAAGCTAGCCCAAACCGTGTTTGATTTAGAGTTCTAACTGCATCTGTCAATATAGGAGAAAATGCAGTGAAACCTAAAAATTCAAACTGTTCCTGCAAACGAATGCTTCGACCTAGGAGAACGAAACTTGGGCACCCAAGTTTGACTGGTGTACTGCTCAATACTTGAAAGTATCATGAAGGTCGGAAGAAAAAATATATGTTGTGATTTCAGGAGACTGTAGTTTTTTGGCAGCCTAACAACGCCTTTCATTGAGTGAGTTATTCGCCAGTCTCTGCTTAAGGCTACATCAAGAGGAAACAAAACTTAGAGATAGAACGTAGAACTATTGTATTCTGTCAAGTTTCAAGAAGCTAGCCCAAACCGTGTTTGATTTAGAGTTCTAACTGCATCTGTCAATATAGGAGAAAACGCAGTGAAACCTAAAAATTCAAACTGTTCCTGCAAACGAATGCTTCGACCTAGGAAAACGAAACTTGGGCATCCAAGTTTGACTGGTGTACTGCTCATTACTTGAAAGTATCATGAAGGTCGGAAGAAAAAATATATGTTGTGATTTCAGGAGACTGTAGTTTTTTGGCAGCCTAACAACGCCTTTCATTGAGTGAGTTATTCGCCAGTCTCTGCTTAAGGCTACATCAAGAGGAAACAAACCTTAGAGATAGAACGTAGAACTATTGTATTGTGTCAAGTTTCAAGAAGCTAGCACAAACCGTGTTTGATTTAGAGTTCTAACTGCATCTGTCAATATAGGAGAAAACGCAGTGAAACCTAAAAATTCAAACTGTTCCTGCAAACGAATGCTTCGACCTAGGAGAACGAAACTTGGGCATCCAAGTTTGACTGGTGTACTGCTCATTACTTGAAAGTATCATGAAGGTCGGAAGAAAAAATATATGTTGTGATTTCAGGAGACTGTAGTTTTTTGGCAGCCTAACAACGCCTTTCATTGAGTGAGTTATTCGCCAGTCTCTGCTTAAGGCTACATCAAGAGGAAACAAACCTTAGAGATAGAACGTAGAACTATTGTATTGTGTCAAGTTTCAAGAAGCTAGCACAAACCGTGTTTGATTTAGAGTTCTAACTGCATCTGTCAATATAGGAGAAAACGCAGTGAAACCTAAAAATTCAAACTGTTCCTGCAAACGAATGCTTCGACCTAGGAGAACGAAAGTTGGGCATCCAAGTTTGACTGGTGTACTGCTCATTACTTGAAAGTATCATGAAGGTCGGAAGAAAAAATATATGTTGTGATTTCAGGAGACTGTAGTTTTTTGGCAGCCTAACAACGCCTTTCATTGAGTGAGTTATTCGCCAGTCTCTGCTTAAGGCTACATCAAGCGGAAACAAACTTTAGAGATTGAACGTAGAACTATTGTATTGTGTCAAGTTTCAAGAAGCTAGCCCAAACCGTGTTTGATTTAGAGTTCTAACTGCATCTGTCAATATAGGAGAAAACACAGTGAAACCTAAAAATTCAAACTGTTTCTGCAAACGAATGCTTCGACCTAGGAGAACGAAACTTGGGCATCCAAGTTTGACTGGTGTACTGCTCATTACTTGAAAGTATCATGAAGGTCGGAAGAAAAAATATATGTTGTGATTTCAGGAGACTGTAGTTTTTTGGCAGCCTAACAACGCCTTCCATTGAGTGAGTTACTCGCCAGTCTCTGTTTAAGGCTACATCAAGAGGAAACAAACCTTAGAGATAGAACGTAGAACTATTGTATTGTGTCAAGTTTCAAGAAGCTAGCACAAATCGTGTTTGATTTAGAGTTCTAACTGCATCTGTCAATATAGGAGAAAACGCAGTGAAACCTAAAAATTCAAACTGTTCCTGCAAACGAATGCTCCACCTAGGAGAACGAAACTTGGGCATCCAAGTTTGACTGGTGTACTGCTCATTACTTGAAAGTATCATGAAGGTCGGAAGAAAAAATATATGTTGTGATTTCAGGAGACTGTAGTTTTTTGGCAGCCTAACAACGCCTTTCATTGAGTGAGTTATTCTCCAGTCTCTGCTTAAGGCTACATCAAGAGGAAACAAACCTTAGAGATAGAAGGTAGAACTATTGTATTGTGTCAAGTTTCAAGAAGCTAGCACAAACCGTGTTTGATTTAGAGTTCTAACTGCATCTGTCAATATAGGAGAAAACGCAGTGAAACCTAAAAATTCAAACTGTTCCTGCAAACGAATGCTTCGACCTAGGAGAACGAAACTTGGGCATCCAAGTTTGACTGGTGTACTGCTCAATACTTGAAAGTATCATGAAGGTTGGAAGAAAAAATATATGTTGTGATTTCAGGAGACTGTAGTTTTTTGGCAGCCTAACAACGCCTTTCATTGAGTGAGTTATTCGCCAGTCTCTGCTTAAGGCTACATCAAGAGGAAACAAAACTTAGAGATAGAACGTAGAACTATTGTATTCTGTCAAGTTTCAAGAAGCTAGCCCAAACCGTGTTTGATTTAGAGTTCTAACTGCATCTGTCAATATAGGAGAAAACGCAGTGAAACCTAAAAATTCAAACTGTTCCTGCAAACGAATGCTTCGACCTAGGAAAACGAAACTTGGGCATCCAAGTTTGACTGGTGTACTGCTCATTACTTGAAAGTATCATGAAGGTCGGAAGAAAAAATATATGTTGTGATTTCAGGAGACTGTAGTTTTTTGGCAGCCTAACAACGCCTTTCATTGAGTGAGTTATTCGCCAGTCTCTGCTTAAGGCTACATCAAGAGGAAACAAACCTTAGAGATAGAACGTAGAACTATTGTATTGTGTCAAGTTTCAAGAAGCTAGCCGAAACCGTGTTTGATTTAGAGTTCTAACTGCATCTGTCAATATAGGAGAAAACGCAGTGAAACCTAAAAATTCAAACTGTTCCTGCAAACGAATGCTTCGACCTAGGAGAACGAAACTTGGGCATCCAAGTTTGACTGGTGTACTGCTCATTATTTGAAAGTATCATGAAGATCGGAAGAAAAAATATATGTTGTGATTTCAGGAGACTGTAGTTTTTTGGCAGCCTAACAACGCCTTTCATTGAGTGAGTTATTCGCCAGTCTCTGCTTAAGGCTACATCAAGAGGAAACAAACCTTAGAGATAGAACGTAGAACTATTGTATTGTGTCAAGTTTCAAGAAGCTAGCACAAACCGTGTTTGATTTAGAGTTCTAACTGCATCTGTCAATATAGGAGAAAACGCAGTGAAACCTAAAAATTCAAACTGTTCCTGCAAACGAATGCTTCGACCTAGGAGAACGAAAGTTGGGCATCCAAGTTTGACTGGTGTACTGCTCATTACTTGAAAGTATCATGAAGGTCGGAAGAAAAAATATATGTTGTGATTTCAGGAGACTGTAGTTTTTTGGCAGCCTAACAACGCCTTTCATTGAGTGAGTTATTCGCCAGTCTCTGCTTAAGGCTACATCAAGAGGAAACAAACCTTAGAGATTGAACGTAGAACTATTGTATTGTGTCAAGTTTCAAGAAGCTAGCCCAAACCGTGTTTGATTTAGAGTTCTAACTGCATCTGTCAATATAGGAGAAAACGCAGTGAAACCTAAAAATTCAAACTGTTTCTGCAAACGAATGCTTCGACCTAGGAGAACGAAACTTGGGCATCCAAGTTTGACTGGTGTACTGCTCATTACTTGAAAGTATCATGAAGGTCGGAAGAAAAAATATATGTTGTGATTTCAGGAGACTGTAGTTTTTTGGCAGCCTAACAACGCCTTTCATTGAGTGAGTTACTCGCCAGTCTCTGCTTAATGCTACATCAAGAGGAAACAAACCTTAGAGATAGAACGTAGAACTATTGTATTGTGTCAAGTTTCAAGAAGCTAGCACAAACCGTGTTTGATTTAGAGTTCTAACTGCATCTGTCAATATAGGAGAAAACGCAGTGAAACCTAAAAATTCAAACTGTTCCTGCAAACGAATGCTTCGGCCTAGGAGAACGAAACTTGGGCATCCAAGTTTGACTGGTGTACTGCTCATTACTTGAAAGTATCATGAAGGTCGGAAGAAAAAATATATGTTGTGATTTCAGGAGACTGTAGTTTTTTGGCAGCCTAACAACGCCTTTCATTGAGTGAGTTATTCTCCAGTCTCTGCTTAAGGCTACATCAAGAGGAAACAAACCTTAGAGATAGAAGGTAGAACTATTGTATTGTGTCAAGTTTCATGAAGCTAGCACAAACCGTGTTTGATTTAGAGTTCTAACTGCATCTGTCAATATAGGAGAAAACGCAGTGAAACCTAAAAATTCAAACTGTTCCTGCAAACGAATGCTTCGACCTAGGAGAACGAAACTTGGGCATCCAAGTTTGACTGGTGTACTGCTCATTACTTGAAAGTATCATGAAGGTCGGAAGAAAAAATATATGTTGTGATTTCAGGAGACTGTAGTTTTTTGGCAGCCTAACAACGCCTTTCATTGAGTGAGTTATTCGCCAGTCTCTGCTTAAGGCTACATCAAGAGGAAACAAACCTTAGAGATAGAACGTAGAACTATTGTATTGTGTCAAGTTTCAAGAAGCTAGCACAAACCGTGTTTGATTTAGAGTTCTAACTGCATCTGTCAATATAGGAGAAATCGCAGTGAAACCTAAAAATTCAAACTGTTCCTGCAAACGAATGCTTCGACCTAGGAGAACGAAACTTGGGCATCCAAGTTTGACTGGTGTACTGCTCATTACTTGAAAGTATCATGAAGGTCGGAAGAAAAAATATATGTTGTGATTTCAGGAGACTGTAGTTTTTTGGCAGCCTAACAACACCTTTCATTGAGTGAGTTATTCGCCAGTCTCTGCTTAAGGCTACATCAAGAGGAAACAAACCTTAGAGATAGAACGTAGAACTATTGTATTGTGTCAAGTTTCAAGAAGCTAGCCCAAACCGTGTTTGATTTAGAGTTCTAACTGCATCTGTCAATATAGGAGAAAACGCAGTGAAACCTAAAAATTCAAACTGTTCCTGCAAACGAATGCTTCGACCTAGGAGAACGAAACTTGGGCATCCAAGTTTGACTGGTGTACTGCTCATTACTTGAAAGTATCATGAAGGTCGGAAGAAAAAATATATGTTGTGATTTCAGGAGACTGTAGTTTTTTGGCAGCCTATCAACGCCTTTCATTGAGTGAGTTATTCGCCAGTCTCTGCTTAAGGCTACATCAAGTGGAAACAAACCTTAGAGATTGAACGTAGAACTATTGTATTGTGTCAAGTTTCAAGAAGCTAGCCCAAACCGTGTTTGATTTAGAGTTCTAACTGCATCTGTCAATATAGGAGAAAACACAGTGAAACCTAAAAATTCAAACTGTTTCTGCAAACGAATGCTTCGACCTAGGAGAACGAAACTTGGGCATCCAAGTTTGACTGGTGTACTGCTCATTACTTGAAAGTATCATGAAGGTCGGAAGAAAAAATATATGTTGTGATTTCAGGAGACTGTAGTTTTTTGGCAGCCTAACAACGCCTTTCATTGAGTGAGTTACTCGCCAGTCACTGCTTAAGGCTACATCAAGAGGAAACAATCCTTAGAGAGAGAACGTAGAACTATTGTATTGTGTCAAGTTTCAAGAAGCTAGCCCAAACCGTGTTTGATTTAGAGTTCTAACTGCATCTGTCAATATAGGAGAAAATGCAGTGAAACCTAAAAATTCAAACTGTTCCTGCAAACGAATGCTTCGACCTAGGAGAACGAAACTTGGGCACCCAAGTTTGACTGGTGTACTGCTCAATACTTGAAAGTATCATGAAGGTCGGAAGAAAAAATATATGTTGTGATTTCAGGAGACTGTAGTTTTTTGGCAGCCTAACAACGCCTTTCATTGAGTGAGTTATTCACCAGTCTCTGCTTAAGGCTACATCAAGAGGAAACAAAACTTAGAGATAGAACGTAGAACTATTGTATTCTGTCAAGTTTCAAGAAGCTAGCCCAAACCGTGTTTGATTTAGAGTTCTAACTGCATCTGTCAATATAGGAGAAAACGCAGTGAAACCTAAAAATTCAAACTGTTCCTGCAAACGCATGCTTCGACCTAGGAGAACGAAACTTGGGCATCCAAGTTTGACTGGTGTACTGCTCATTACTTGAAAGTATCATGAAGGTCGGAAGAAAAAATATATGTTGTGATTTCAGGAGACTGTAGTTTTTTGGCAGCCTAACAACGCCTTTCATTGAGTGAGTTATTCGCCAGTCTCTGCTTAAGGCTACATCAAGAGGAAACAAACCTTAGAGATAGAACGTAGAACTATTGTATTGTGTCAAGTTTCAAGAAGCTAGCACAAACCGTGTTTGATTTAGAGTTCTAACTGCATCTGTCAATATAGGAGAAATCGCAGTGAAACCTAAAAATTCAAACTGTTCCTGCAAACGAATGCTTCGACCTAGGAGAACGAAACTTGGGCATCCAAGTTTGACTGGTGTACTGCTCATTACTTGAAAGTATCATGAAGGTCGGAAGAAAAAATATATGTTGTGATTTCAGGAGACTGTAGTTTTTTGGCAGCCTAACAACACCTTTCATTGAGTGAGTTATTCGCCAGTCTCTGCTTAAGGCTACATCAAGAGGAAACAAACCTTAGAGATAGAACGTAGAACTATTGTATTGTGTCAAGTTTCAAGAAGCTAGCCCAAACCGTGTTTGATTTAGAGTTCTAACTGCATCTGTCAATATAGGAGAAAACGCAGTGAAACCTAAAAATTCAAACTGTTCCTGCAAACGAATGCTTCGACCTAGGAGAACGAAACTTGGGCATCCAAGTTTGACTGGTGTACTGCTCATTACTTGAAAGTATCATGAAGGTCGGAAGAAAAAATATATGTTGTGATTTCAGGAGACTGTAGTTTTTTGGCAGCCTATCAACGCCTTTCATTGAGTGAGTTATTCGCCAGTCTCTGCTTAAGGCTACATCAAGAGGAAACAAACCTTAGAGATTGAACGTAGAACTATTGTATTGTGTCAAGTTTCAAGAAGCTAGCCCAAACCGTGTTTGATTTAGAGTTCTAACTGCATCTGTCAATATAGGAGAAAACACAGTGAAACCTAAAAATTCAAACTGTTTCTGCAAACGAATGCTTCGACCTAGGAGAACGAAACTTGGGCATCCAAGTTTGACTGGTGTACTGCTCATTACTTGAAAGTATCATGAAGGTCGGAAGAAAAAATATATGTTGTGATTTCAGGAGACTGTAGTTTTTTGGCAGCCTAACAACGCCTTTCATTGAGTGAGTTACTCGCCAGTCACTGCTTAAGGCTACATCAAGAGGAAACAATCCTTAGAGAGAGAACGTAGAACTATTGTATTGTGTCAAGTTTCAAGAAGCTAGCCCAAACCGTGTTTGATTTAGAGTTCTAACTGCATCTGTCAATATAGGAGAAAATGCAGTGAAACCTAAAAATTCAAACTGTTCCTGCAAACGAATGCTTCGACCTAGGAGAACGAAACTTGGGCACCCAAGTTTGACTGGTGTACTGCTCAATACTTGAAAGTATCATGAAGGTCGGAAGAAAAAATATATGTTGTGATTTCAGGAGACTGTAGTTTTTTGGCAGCCTAACAACGCCTTTCATTGAGTGAGTTATTCGCCAGTCTCTGCTTAAGGCTACATCAAGAGGAAACAA
The DNA here is from genome assembly GCF_048772815.1 of Callospermophilus lateralis. Classification (NCBI taxonomy): domain Eukaryota; kingdom Metazoa; phylum Chordata; class Mammalia; order Rodentia; family Sciuridae; genus Callospermophilus; species Callospermophilus lateralis. The sequence goes on from NW_027515502.1 coordinate 70,950, forward strand.
AACTTAGAGATAGAACGTAGAACTATTGTATTCTGTCAAGTTTCAAGAAGCTAGCCCAAACCGTGTTTGATTTAGAGTTCTAACTGCATCTGTCAATATAGGAGAAAACGCAGTGAAACCTAAAAATTCAAACTGTTCCTGCAAACGAATGCTTCGACCTAGGAAAACGAAACTTGGGCATCCAAGTTTGACTGGTGTACTGCTCATTACTTGAAAGTATCATGAAGGTCGGAAGAAAAAATATATGTTGTGATTTCAGGAGACTGTAGTTTTTTGGCAGCCTAACAACGCCTTTCATTGAGTGAGTTATTCGCCAGTCTCTGCTTAAGGCTACATCAAGAGGAAACAAACCTTAGAGATAGAACGTAGAACTATTGTATTGTGTCAAGTTTCAAGAAGCTAGCCGAAACCGTGTTTGATTTAGAGTTCTAACTGCATCTGTCAATATAGGAGAAAACGCAGTGAAACCGAAAAATTCAAACTGTTCCTGCAAACGAATGCTTCGACCTAGGAGAACGAAACTTGGGCATCCAAGTTTGACTGGTGTACTGCTCATTACTTGAAAGTATCATGAAGGTCGGAAGAAAAAATATATGTTGTGATTTCAGGAGACTGTAGTTTTTTGGCAGCCTAACAACGCCTTTCATTGAGTGAGTTATTCGCCAGTCTCTGCTTAAGGCTACATCAAGAGGAAACAAACCTTAGAGATAGAACGTAGAACTATTGTATTGTGTCAAGTTTCAAGAAGCTAGCACAAACCGTGTTTGATTTAGAGTTCTAACTGCATCTGTCAATATAGGAGAAAACGCAGTGAAACCTAAAAATTCAAACTGTTCCTGCAAACGAATGCTTCGACCTAGGAGAACGAAAGTTGGGCATCCAAGTTTGACTGGTGTACTGCTCATTACTTGAAAGTATCATGAAGGTCGGAAGAAAAAATATATGTTGTGATTTCAGGAGACTGTAGTTTTTTGGCAGCCTAACAACGCCTTTCATTGAGTGAGTTATTCGCCAGTCTCTGCTTAAGGCTACATCAAGAGGAAACAAACTTTAGAGATTGAACGTAGAACTATTGTATTGTGTCAAGTTTCAAGAAGCTAGCCCAAACCGTGTTTGATTTAGAGTTCTAACTGCATCTGTCAATATAGGAGAAAACACAGTGAAACCTAAAAATTCAAACTGTTTCTGCAAACGAATGCTTCGACCTAGGAGAACGAAACTTGGGCATCCAAGTTTGACTGGTGTACTGCTCATTACTTGAAAGTATCATGAAGGTCGGAAGAAAAAATATATGTTGTGATTTCAGGAGACTGTAGTTTTTTGGCAGCCTAACAACGCCTTTCATTGAGTGAGTTACTCGCCAGTCTCTGTTTAAGGCTACATCAAGAGGAAACAAACCTTAGAGATAGAACGTAGAACTATTGTATTGTGTCAAGTTTCAAGAAGCTAGCACAAATCGTGTTTGATTTAGAGTTCTAACTGCATCTGTCAATATAGGAGAAAACGCAGTGAAACCTAAAAATTCAAACTGTTCCTGCAAACGAATGCTTCGACCTAGGAGAACGAAACTTGGGCATCCAAGTTTGACTGGTGTACTGCTCATTACTTGAAAGTATCATGAAGGTCGGAAGAAAAAATATATGTTGTGATTTCAGGAGACTGTAGTTTTTTGGCAGCCTAACAACGCCTTTCATTGAGTGAGTTATTCTCCAGTCTCTGCTTAAGGCTACATCAAGAGGAAACAAACCTTAGAGATAGAAGGTAGAACTATTGTATTGTGTCAAGTTTCAAGAAGCTAGCACAAACCGTGTTTGATTTAGAGTTCTAACTGCATCTGTCAATATAGGAGAAAACGCAGTGAAACCTAAAAATTCAAACTGTTCCTGCAAACGAATGCTTCGACCTAGGAGAACGAAACTTGGGCATCCAAGTTTGACTGGTGTACTGCTCAATACTTGAAAGTATCATGAAGGTTGGAAGAAAAAATATATGTTGTGATTTCAGGAGACTGTAGTTTTTTGGCAGCCTAACAACGCCTTTCATTGAGTGAGTTATTCGCCAGTCTCTGCTTAAGGCTACATCAAGAGGAAACAAAACTTAGAGATAGAACGTAGAACTATTGTATTCTGTCAAGTTTCAAGAAGCTAGCCCAAACCGTGTTTGATTTAGAGTTCTAACTGCATCTGTCAATATAGGAGAAAACGCAGTGAAACCTAAAAATTCAAACTGTTCCTGCAAACGAATGCTTCGACCTAGGAAAACGAAACTTGGGCATCCAAGTTTGACTGGTGTACTGCTCATTACTTGAAAGTATCATGAAGGTCGGAAGAAAAAATATATGTTGTGATTTCAGGAGACTGTAGTTTTTTGGCAGCCTAACAACGCCTTTCATTGAGTGAGTTATTCGCCAGTCTCTGCTTAAGGCTACATCAAGAGGAAACAAACCTTAGAGATAGAACGTAGAACTATTGTATTGTGTCAAGTTTCAAGAAGCTAGCCGAAACCGTGTTTGATTTAGAGTTCTAACTGCATCTGTCAATATAGGAGAAAACGCAGTGAAACCTAAAAATTCAAACTGTTCCTGCAAACGAATGCTTCGACCTAGGAGAACGAAACTTGGGCATCCAAGTTTGACTGGTGTACTGCTCATTACTTGAAAGTATCATGAAGGTCGGAAGAAAAAATATATGTTGTGATTTCAGGAGACTGTAGTTTTTTGGCAGCCTAACAACGCCTTTCATTGAGTGAGTTATTCGCCAGTCTCTGCTTAAGGCTACATCAAGAGGAAACAAACCTTAGAGATAGAACGTAGAACTATTGTATTGTGTCAAGTTTCAAGAAGCTAGCACAAACCGTGTTTGATTTAGAGTTCTAACTGCATCTGTCAATATAGGAGAAAACGCAGTGAAACCTAAAAATTCAAACTGTTCCTGCAAACGAATGCTTCGACCTAGGAGAACGAAAGTTGGGCATCCAAGTTTGACTGGTGTACTGCTCATTACTTGAAAGTATCATGAAGGTCGGAAGAAAAAATATATGTTGTGATTTCAGGAGACTGTAGTTTTTTGGCAGCCTAACAACGCCTTTCATTGAGTGAGTTATTCGCCAGTCTCTGCTTAAGGCTACATCAAGAGGAAACAAACCTTAGAGATTGAACGTAGAACTATTGTATTGTGTCAAGTTTCAAGAAGCTAGCCCAAACCGTGTTTGATTTAGAGTTCTAACTGCATCTGTCAATATAGGAGAAAACGCAGTGAAACCTAAAAATTCAAACTGTTTCTGCAAACGAATGCTTCGACCTAGGAGAACGAAACTTGGGCATCCAAGTTTGACTGGTGTACTGCTCATTACTTGAAAGTATCATGAAGGTCGGAAGAAAAAATATATGTTGTGATTTCAGGAGACTGTAGTTTTTTGGCAGCCTAACAACGCCTTTCATTGAGTGAGTTATTCGCCAGTCTCTGCTTAAGGCTACATCAAGAGGAAACAAACCTTAGAGATAGAACGTAGAACTATTGTATTGTGTCAAGTTTCAAGAAGCTAGCACAAACCGTGTTTGATTTAGAGTTCTAACTGCATCTGTCAATATAGGAGAAAACGCAGTGAAACCTAAAAATTCAAACTGTTCCTGCAAACGAATGCTTCGACCTAGGAGAACGAAACTTGGGCATCCAAGTTTGACTGGTGTACTGCTCATTACTTGAAAGTATCATGAAGGTCGGAAGAAAAAATATATGTTGTGATTTCAGGAGACTGTAGTTTTTTGGCAGCCTATCAACGCCTTTCATTGAGTGAGTTATTCGCCAGTCTCTGCTTAAGGCTACATCAAGAGGAAACAAACCTTAGAGATTGAACGTAGAACTATTGTATTGTGTCAAGTTTCAAGAAGCTAGCCCAAACCGTGTTTGATTTAGAGTTCTAACTGCATCTGTCAATATAGGAGAAAACACAGTGAAACCTAAAAATTCAAACTGTTTCTGCAAACGAATGCTTCGACCTAGGAGAACGAAACTTGGGCATCCAAGTTTGACTGGTGTACTGCTCATTACTTGAAAGTATCATGAAGGTCGGAAGAAAAAATATATGTTGTGATTTCAGGAGACTGTAGTTTTTTGGCAGCCTAACAACGCCTTTCATTGAGTGAGTTACTCGCCAGTCTCTGCTTAAGGCTACATCAAGAGGAAACAATCCTTAGAGAGAGAACGTAGAACTATTGTATTGTGTCAAGTTTCAAGAAGCTAGCCCAAACCGTGTTTGATTTAGAGTTCTAACTGCATCTGTCAATATAGGAGAAAATGCAGTGAAACCTAAAAATTCAAACTGTTCCTGCAAACGAATGCTTCGACCTAGAAGAACGAAACTTGGGCATCCAAGTTTGACTGGTGTACTGCTCAATACTTGAAAGTATCATGAAGGTCGGAAGAAAAAATATATGTTGTGATTTCAGGAGACTGTAGTTTTTTGGCAGCCTAACAACGCCTTTCATTGAGTGAGTTATTCGCCAGTCTCTGCTTAAGGCTACATCAAGAGGAAACAAAACTTAGAGATAGAACGTAGAACTATTGTATTCTGTCAAGTTTCAAGAAGCTAGCCCAAACCGTGTTTGATTTAGAGTTCTAACTGCATCTGTCAATATAGGAGAAAACGCAGTGAAACCTAAAAATTCAAACTGTTCCTGCAAACGAATGCTTCGACCTAGGAGAACGAAACTTGGGCATCCAAGTTTGACTGGTGTACTGCTCATTACTTGAAAGTATCATGAAGGTCGGAAGAAAAAATATATGTTGTGATTTCAGGAGACTGTAGTTTTTTGGCAGCCTAACAACGCCTTTCATTGAGTGAGTTATTCGCCAGTCTCTGCTTAAGGCTACATCAAGAGGAAACAAACCTTAGAGATAGAACGTAGAACTATTGTATTGTGTCAAGTTTCAAGAAGCTAGCCCAAACCGTGTTTGATTTAGAGTTCTAACTGCATCTGTCAATATAGGAGAAAACGCAGTGAAACCTAAAAATTCAAACTGTTCCTGCAAACGAATGCTTCGACCTAGGAGAACGAAAGTTGGGCATCCAAGTTTGACTGGTGTACTGCTCATTACTTGAAAGTATCATGAAGGTCGGAAGAAAAAATATATGTTGTGATTTCAGGAGACTGTAGTTTTTTGGCAGCCTAACAACGCCTTTCATTGAGTGAGTTATTCGCCAGTCTCTGCTTAAGGCTACATCAAGAGGAAACAAACCTTAGATATTGATTGTAGAACTATTGTATTGTGTCAAGTTTCAAGAAGCTAGCCCAAACCGTGTTTGATTTAGAGTTCTAACTGCATCTGTCAATATAGGAGAAAACGCAGTGAAACCTAAAAATTCAAACTGTTTCTGCAAACGAATGCTTCGACCTAGGAGAACGAAACTTGGGCATCCAAGTTTGACTGGTGTACTGCTCATTACTTGAAAGTATCATGAAGGTCGGAAGAAAAAATATATGTTGTGATTTCAGGAGACTGTAGTTTTTTGGCAGCCTAACAACGCCTTTCATTGAGTGAGTTACTCGCCAGTCTCTGCTTAATGCTACATCAAGAGGAAACAAACCTTAGAGATAGAACGTAGAACTATTGTATTGTGTCAAGTTTCAAGAAGCTAGCACAAACCGTGTTTGATTTAGAGTTCTAACTGCATCTGTCAATATAGGAGAAAACACAGTGAAACCTAAAAATTCAAACTGTTCCTGCAAACGAATGCTTCGACCTAGGAGAACGAAACTTGGGCATCCAAGTTTGACTGGTGTACTGCTCATTACTTGAAAGTATCATGAAGGTCGGAAGAAAAAATATATGTTGTGATTTCAGGAGACTGTAGTTTTTTGGCAGCCTAACAACGCCTTTCATTGAGTGAGTTATTCTCCAGTCTCTGCTTAAGGCTACATCAAGAGGAAACAAACCTTAGAGATAGAAGGTAGAACTATTGTATTGTGTCAAGTTTCAAGAAGCTAGCACAAACCGTGTTTGATTTAGAGTTCTAACTGCATCTGTCAATATAGGAGAAAACGCAGTGAAACCTAAAAATTCAAACTGTTCCTGCAAACGAATGCTTCGACCTAGGAGAACGAAACTTGGGCATCCAAGTTTGACTGGTGTACTGCTCATTACTTGAAAGTATCATGAAGGTCGGAAGAAAAAATATATGTTGTGATTTCAGGAGACTGTAGTTTTTTGGCAGCCTAACAACGCCTTTCATTGAGTGAGTTATTCGCCAGTCTCTGCTTAAGGCTACATCAAGAGGAAACAAACCTTAGAGATAGAACGTAGAACTATTGTATTGTGTCAAGTTTCAAGAAGCTAGAACAAACCGTGTTTGATTTAGAGTTCTAACTGCATCTGTCAATATAGGAGAAAACGCAGTGAAACCTAAAAA
>NW_027515503.1:0-77332 GCF_048772815.1 Callospermophilus lateralis
GAAACTTGACAAAATGAAGTAGTTCTAAGTTCTATCTCTATGGTTTGTTTCCTCTTGAAGTACCCCATGCAGAGACTGGCGAAAAACACTTTCGTTTGAAAGGTGTTGCCAAGCGTCCAAAAAACTACTAGTTTGCTGAAAATCAGCAAACATTTTTTCACCAAAACTTGATGATACTTGGTGGTAATGATCAGTTCACTAATCCCACTTGGCTGCCCAACTTTCACTCTTCTAGGTTCAAGCGTTCGTTTCCAGTAACACTTTGAATTTTTAGGTTTCACTCTGTTTTCTGCTATATAGATAGATGTGTTTGAAACTCTGAGTCAAACACGGTTTGTGCTAGCTGCGTGAAACTTGACAAAATGAAATAGTTCTAAGTTCTATCTCTATGGTTTGTTTCCTCTTGAAGTACCCCATGCAGAGACTGGCGCAAAACACTTTCGTTTGAAAGGGGTTGCCAAGCGTCCAAAAAACTACTAGTTTGCTGAAATCTCAGCAAACATTTTTTCACCAAAACTTGATGATACTTGGTGGTAATGATCAGTTCACTAATCCCACTTGGCTGCCCAACTTTCACTCTTCTAGGTTCAAGCGTTCGTTTCCAGTAACACTTTGAATTTTTAGGTTTCACTCTGTTTTCTGCTATATAGATAGATGTGTTTGAAACTCTGAGTCAAACACGGTTTGTGCTAGCTGCGTGAAACTTGACAAAATGAAGTAGTTCTAAGTTCTATCTCTATGGTTTGTTTCCTCTTGAAGTACCCCATGCAGAGACTGGCGAAAAACACTTTCGTTTGAAAGGGGTTGCCAAGCTTCCAAAAAACTACTAGTTTGCTGAAATCTCAGCAAACATTTTTTCACCAAAACTTGATGATACTTGGTGGTAATGATCAGTTCACTAATCCCACTTGGCTGCCCAACTTTCACTCTTCTAGGTTCAAGCGTTCGTTTCCAGTAACACTTTGAATTTTTAGGTTTCACTCTGTTTTCTGCTATATAGATAGATGTGTTTGGAATTCTAAATCAAACACGGTTTGTGCTAGCTCCTTGAAACTTGACCAAATGAAGTAGTTCTAAGTTCTATCTCTATGGTTTGTTTCCTCTTGAAGTACCCCATGCAGAGACTGGCGAAAAACACTTTCGTTTGAAAGGGGTTGCCAAGCTTCCAAAAAACTACTAGTTTGCTGAAATCTCAGCAAACATTTTTTCACCAAAACTTGATGATACTTGGTGGTAATGATCAGTTCACTAATCCCACTTGACTGCCCAACTTTCACTCTTCTAGGTTCAAGCGTTCGTTGCCAGTAACACTTTGAATTTTTAGGTTTCACTCTGTTTTCTGCTATATAGATAGATGTGTTTGGAATTCTAAATCAAACACGGTTTGTGCTAGCTCCTTGAAACTTGACCAAATGAAGTAGTTCTAAGTTCTATCTCTATGGTTTGTTTCCTCTTGAAGTACCCCATGCAGAGACTGGCGAAAAACACTTTCGTTTGAAAGGGGTTGCCAAGCGTCCAAAAAACTACTAGTTTGCTGAAATCTCAGCAAACATTTTTTCACCAAAACTTGATGATACTTGGTGGTAATGATCAGTTCACTAATCCCACTTGGCTGCCCAAATTTCACTCTTCTAGGTTCAAGCGTTCGTTTCCAGTAACACTTTGAATTTTTAGTTTTCACTCTGTTTTCTGCTATATAGATAGATGTGTTTGAAACTCTGAGTCAAACACGGTTTGTGCTAGCTGCGTGAAACTTGACAAAACGAAATAGTTCTAAGTTCTATCTCTATGGTTTGTTTCCTCTTGAAGTACCCCATGCAGAGACTGGCGAAAAACACTTTCGTTTGAAAGGGGTTGCCAAGCGTCCAAAAAACTACTAGTTTGCTGAAATCTCAGCAAACAGTTTTTCACCAAAACTTGATGATACTTGGTGGTAATGATCAGTTCACTAATCCCACTTGGCTGCCCAACTTTCACTCTTCTAGGTTCAAGCGTTCGTTTCCAGTAACATTTTGAATTTTTAGGTTTCACTCTGTTTTCTGCTATATAGATAGATGTGTTTGGAATTCTAAATCAAACACGGTTTGTGCTAGCTCCTTGAAACTTGACCAAATGAAGTAGTTCTAAGTTCTATCTCTATGGTTTGTTTCCTCTTGAAGTACCCCATGCAGAGACTGGCGAAAAACACTTTCGTTTGAATGGGGTTGCCAAGCTTCCAAAAAACTACTAGTTTTCTGAAATCTCAGCAAACATTTTTTCACCAAATCTTGATGATACTTGGTGGTAATGATCAGTTCACTAATCTCACTTGGCTGCCCAACTTTCACTCTTCTGGGTTCAAGCGTTCGTTTCCAGTAACACTTTGAATTTTTAGGTTTCACTCTGTTTTCTGCTACATAGATAGCTGTGTTTGGAATTCTAAATCAAACACTGTTTGTGCTAGCTCCTTGAAACTCGACCAAATGAAGTAGTTCTAAGTTCTATCTCTATGGTTTGTTAACTCTTGAAGTACCCCATGCAGAGACTGGCGAAAAACAGTTTCGTTTGAAAGGGGTTGCCAAGCTTCCAAAAAACTACTAGTTTGCTGAAATCTCAGCAAACATTTTTTCACCAAAACTTGATGATACTTGGTGGTAATGATCAGTTCACTAATCCCACTTGGCTGCCCAACTTTCACTCTTCTAGGTTCAAGCGTTCGTTTCAAGTAACACTTTGAATTTTTAGGTTTCACTCTGTTTTCTGCTATATAGATAGATGTGTTTGAAACTCTGAATCAAACACGGTTTGTGCTAGCTGCGTGAAACTTGACAAAATGAAGTAGTTCTAAGTTCTATCTCTATGGTTTGTTTCCTCTTGAAGTACCCCATGCAGAGACTGGCGAAAAACACTTTCGTTTGAAAGGGGTTGCCAAGCGTCCAAAAAACTACTAGTTTGCTGAAATCTCAGCAAACATTTTTTCACCAAAACTTGATGATACTTGGTGGTAATGATCAGTTCACTAATCCCACTTGGCTGCCCAACTTTCACTCTTCTAGGTTCAAGCGTTCGTTTCCAGTAACACTTTGAATTTTTAGGTTTCACTCTGTTTTCTGCTATATAGATAGATGTGTTTGGAATTCTAAATCAAACACGGTTTGTGCTAGCTCCTTGAAACTTGACAAAATGAAGTAGTTCTAAGTTCTATCTCTATGGTTTGTTTCCTCTTGAAGTACCCCATGCAGAGACTGGCGAAAAACACTTTCGTTTGAAAGGTGTTGCCAAGCGTCCAAAAAACTACTAGTTTGCTGAAAATCAGCAAACATTTTTTCACCAAAACTTGATGATACTTGGTGGTAATGATCAGTTCACTAATCCCACTTGGCTGCCCAACTTTCACTCTTCTAGGTTCAAGCGTTCGTTTCCAGTAACACTTTGAATTTTTAGGTTTCACTCTGTTTTCTGCTATATAGATAGATGTGTTTGAAACTCTGAGTCAAACACGGTTTGTGCTAGCTGCGTGAAACTTGACAAAATGAAATAGTTCTAAGTTCTATCTCTATGGTTTGTTTCCTCTTGAAGTACCCCATGCAGAGACTGGCGCAAAACACTTTCGTTTGAAAGGGGTTGCCAAGCGTCCAAAAAACTACTAGTTTGCTGAAATCTCAGCAAACATTTTTTCACCAAATCTTGATGATACTTGGTGGTAATGATCAGTTCACTAATCTCACTTGGCTGCCCAACTTTCACTCTTCTAGGTTCAAGCGTTCGTTTGCAGTAACACTTTGAATTTTTAGGTTTCACTCTGTTTTCTGCTACATAGATAGCTGTGTTTGGAATTCTAAATCAAACACTGTTTGTGCTAGCTCCTTGAAACTTGACCAAATGAAGTAGTTCTAAGTTCTATCTCTATGGTTTGTTTCCTCTTGAAGTACCCCATGAAGAGACTGGCGAAAAACACTTTCGTTTGAAAGGGGTTGCTAAGATTCCAAAAAACTACTAGTTTGCTGAAATCTCAGCAAACATTTTTTCACCAAAACTTGATGATACTTGGTGGTAATGATCAGTTCACTAATCCCACTTGGCTGCCCAACTTTCTCTCTTCTAGTTTCAAGCGTTCGTTTCCAGTAACACTTTGAATTTTTAGGTTTCACTCTGTTTTCTGCTATATAGATAGATGTGTTTGAAACTCTGAATCAAACACGGTTTGTGCTAGCTCCTTGAAACTTGACAAAATGAAGTAGTTCTAAGTTCCATCTCTATGTTTGTTTCCTCTTGAAGTACCCCATGCAGAAACTGGCGAAAAACACTTTCGTTTGAATGGGGTTGCCAAGCTTCCAAAAAACTACTAGTTTTCTGAAATCTCAGCAAACATTTTTTCACCAAATCTTGATGATACTTGGTGGTAATGATCAGTTCACTAATCTCACTTGGCTGCCCAACTTTCACTCTTCTAGGTTCAAGCGTTCGTTTCCAGTTACACTTTGAATTTTTAGGTTTCACTCTGTTTTCTGCTACATAGATAGCTGTGTTTGGAATTCTAAATCAAACACTGTTTGTGCTAGCTCCTTGAAACTCTACCAAATGAAGTAGTTCTAAGTTCTATCTCTATGGTTTGTTAACTCTTGAAGTACCCCATGCAGAGACTGGCGAAAAACAGTTTCGTTTGAAAGGGGTTGCCAAGCTTCCAAAAAACTACTAGTTCGCTGAAATCTCAGCAAACATTTTTTCACCAAAACTTGATGATACTTGGTGGTAATGATCAGTTCACTAATCCCACTTGGCTGCCCAACTTTCACTCTTCTAGGTTCAAGCGTTCGTTTCCAGTAACACTTTGAATTTTTAGGTTTCACTCTGTTTTCTGCTATATAGATAGATGTGTTTGAAACTCTGAGTCAAACACGGTTTGTGCTAGCTGCGTGAAACTTGACAAAATGAAATAGTTCTAAGTTCTATCTCTATGGTTTGTTTCCTCTTGAAGTACCCCATGCAGAGACTGGCGCAAAACACTTTCGTTTGAAAGGGGTTGCCAAGCTTCCAAAAACTACTAGTTTGCTGAAATCTCAGCAAACATTTTTTCACCAAATCTTGATGATACTTGGTGGTAATGATCAGTTCACTAATCTCACTTGGCTGCCCAACTTTCACTCTTCTAGGTTCAAGCGTTCGTTTCCAGTAACACTTTGAATTTTTAGGTTTCACTCTGTTTTCTGCTATATAGATAGATGTGTTTGGAATTCTAAATCAAACACGGTTTGTGCTAGCTCCTTGAAACTTGACCAAATGAAGTAGTTCTAAGTTCTATCTCTATGGTTTGTTTCCTCTTGAAGTACCCCATGCAGAGACTGGCGAAAAACACTTTCGTTTGAAAGGGGTTGCCAAGCTTCCAAAAACTACTAGTTTGCTGAAATCTCAGCAAACATTTTTTTCACCAAAACTTGATGATACTTGGTGGTAATGATCAGTTCACTAATCCCACTTGACTGCCCAACTTTCACTCTTCTAGGTTCAAGCGTTCGTTGCCAGTAACACTTTGAATTTTTAGGTTTCACTCTGTTTTCTGCTATATAGATAGATGTGTTTGGAATTCTAAATCAAACACGGTTTGTGCTAGCTCCTTGAAACTTGACCAAATGAAGTAGTTCTAAGTTCTATCTCTATGGTTTGTTTCCTCTTGAAGTACCCCATGCAGAGACTGGCGAAAAACACTTTCGTTTGAAAGGGGTTGCCAAGCGTCCAAAAAACTACTAGTTTGCTGAAATCTCAGCAAACATTTTTTCACCAAAACTTGATGATACTTGGTGGTAATGATCAGTTCACTAATCCCACTTGGCTGCCCAAATTTCACTCTTCTAGGTTCAAGCGTTCGTTTCCAGTAACACTTTGAATTTTTAGTTTTCACTCTGTTTTCTGCTATATAGATAGATGTGTTTGAAACTCTGAGTCAAACACGGTTTGTGCTAGTTGCGTGAAACTTGACAAAACGAAATAGTTCTAAGTTCTATCTCTATGGTTTGTTTCCTCTTGAAGTACCCCATGCAGAGACTGGCGAAAACACTTTCGTTTGAAAGGGGTTGCCAAGCGTCCAAAAACTACTAGTTTGCTGAAATCTCAGCAAACAGTTTTTCACCAAAACTTGATGATACTTGGTGGTAATGATCAGTTCACTAATCCCACTTGGCTGCCCAACTTTCACTCTTCTAGGTTCAAGCGTTCGTTTCCAGTAACATTTTGAATTTTTAGGTTTCACTCTGTTTTCTGCTATATAGATAGATGTGTTTGGAATTCTAAATCAAACACGGTTTGTGCTAGCTCCTTGAAACTTGACCAAATGAAGTAGTTCTAAGTTCTATCTCTATGGTTTGTTTCCTCTTGAAGTACCCCATGCAGAGACTGGCGAAAAACACTTTCGTTTGAAAGGGGTTGCCAAGCGACCAAAAAACTACTAGTTTGCTGAAATCTCAGCAAACATTTTTTCACCAAATCTTGATGATACTTGGTGGTAATGATCAGTTCACTAATCCCACTTGACTGCCCAACTTTCACTCTTCTAGGTTCAAGCGTTCGTTTCCAGTAACACTTTGAATTTTTAGGTTTCACTCTGTTTTCTGCTATATAGATAGATGTGTTTGGAATTCTAAATCAAACAAGGTTTGTGCTAGCTCCTTGAAACTTGACAAAATAAAGTAGTTCTAAGTTCTATCTCTATGGTTTGTTTCCTCTTGAAGTACCCCATGCAGAGACTGGCGAAAAACACTTTCGTTTGAAAGGGGTTGCCAAGCGTCCAAAAAACTACTAGTTTGCTGAAATCTCAGCAAACATTTTTTCACCAAAACTTGATGATACTTGGTGGTAATGATCAGTTCACTAATCCCACTTGGCTGCCCAACTTTCACTCTTCTAGGTTCAAGCGTTCGTTTCTAGTAACACTTTGAATTTTTAGGTTTCACTCTGTTTTCTGCTATATAGATAGATGTGTTTGAAACTCTGAGTCAAACACGGTTTGTGCTAGCTGCGTGAAACTTGACAAAATGAAATAGTTCTAAGTTCTATCTCTATGGTTTGTTTCCTCTTGAAGTACCCCATGCAGAGACTGGCGCAAAACACTTTCGTTTGAAAGGGGTTGCCAAGCTTCCAAAAAACTACTAGTTTGCTGAAATCTCAGCAAACATTTTTTCACCAAATCTTGATGATACTTGGTGGTAATGATCAGTTCACTAATCTCACTTGGCTGCCCAACTTTCACTCTTCTAGGTTCAAGCGTTCGTTTCCAGTAACACTTTGAATTTTTAGGTTTCACTCTGTTTTCTGCTACATAGATAGCTGTGTTTGGAATTCTAAATCAAACACTGTTTGTGCTAGCTCCTTGAAACTTGACCAAATGAAGTAGTTCTAAGTTCTATTTCTATGGTTTGTTTCCTCTTGAAGTACCCCATGCAGAGACTGGCGGAAAACACTTTCGTTTGAAAGGGGTTGCCAAGCGTCCAAAAAACTACTAGTTTGCTGAAATCTCAGCAAACAATTTTTCACCAAAACTTGATGATACTTGGTGGTAATGATCAGTTCACTAATCCCACTTGGCTGCCCAACTTTCACTCTTCTAGGTTCAAGCGTTCGTTTCCAGTAACATTTTGAATTTTTAGGTTTCACTCTGTTTTCTGCTATATAGATAGATGTGTTTGGAATTCTAAATCAAACACGGTTTGTGCTAGCTCCTTGAAACTTGACCAAATGAAGTAGTTCTAAGTTCTATCTCTATGGTTTGTTTCCTCTTGAAGTACCCCATGCAGAGACTGGCGAAAAACACTTTCGTTTGAAAGGGGTTGCCAAGCGTCCAAAAAACTACTAGTTTGCTGAAATCTCAGCAAACATTTTTTCACCAAAACTTGATGATACTTGGTGGTAATGATCAGTTCACTAATCCCACTTGGATGCCCAACTTTCACTCTTCTAGGTTCAAGCGTTCGTTTCCAGTAACACTTTGAATTTTTAGGTTTCACTCTGTTTTCTGCTATATAGATAGATGTGTTTGAAACTCTGAGTCAAACACGGTTTGTGCTAGCTGCGTGAAACTTGACAAAATGAAATAGTTCTAAGTTCTATCTCTATGGTTTGTTTCCTCTTGAAGTACCCCATGCAGAGACTGGCGCAAAACACTTTCGTTTGAAAGGGGTTGAAAAGCTTCCAAAAAACTACTAGTTTGCTGAAATCTCAGCAAACATTTTTTCACCAAATCTTGATGATACTTGGTGGTAATGATCAGTTCACTAATCTCACTTGGCTGCCCAACTTTCACTCTTCTAGGTTCAAGCGTTCGTTTCCAGTAACACTTTGAATTTTTAGGTTTCACTCTGTTTTCTGCTACATAGATAGCTGTGTTTGGAATTCTAAATCAAACACTGTTTGTGCTAGCTCCTTGAAACTTGACCAAATGAAGTAGTTCTAAGTTCTATCTCTATGGTTTGTTTCCTCTTGAAGTACCCCATGCAGAGACTGGCGAAAAACACTTTCGTTTGAAAGGGGTTGCCAAGCGTCCAAAAAACTACTAGTTTGCTGAAATCTCAGCAAACAGTTTTTCACCAAAACTTGATGATACTTGGTGGTAATGATCAGTTCACTAATCCCACTTGGCTGCCCAACTTTCACTCTTCTAGGTTCAAGCGTTCGTTTCCAGTAACATTTTGAATTTTTAGGTTTCACTCTATTTTCTGCTATATAGATAGATGTGTTTGGAATTCTAAATCAAACACGGTTTGTGCTAGCTCCTTGAAACTTGACCAAATGAAGTAGTTCTAAGTTCTATCTCTATGGTTTGTTTCCTCTTGAAGTACCCCATGCAGAGACTGGCGCAAAACACTTTCGTTTGAAAGGGGTTGCCAAGCTTCCAAAAAACTACTAGTTTGCTGAAATCTCAGCAAACATTTTTTCACCAAAACTTGATGATACTTGGTGGTAATGATCAGTTCACTAATCCCACTTGACTGCCCAACTTTCACTCTTCTAGGTTCAAGCGTTCGTTGCCAGTAACACTTTGAATTTTTAGGTTTCACTCTGTTTTCTGCTATATAGATAGATGTGTTTGAAACTCTGAATCAAACACGGTTTGTGCTAGCTCCTTGAAACTTGACCAAATGAAGTAGTTCTAAGTTCTATCTCTATGGTTTGTTTCCTCTTGAAGTACCCCATGCAGAGACTGGCGAAAAACACTTTCGTTTGAAAGGGGTTGCCAAGCGTCCAAAAAACTACTAGTTTGCTGAAATCTCAGCAAACATTTTTTCACCAAAACTTGATGATACTTGGTGGTAATGATCAGTTCACTAATCCCACTTGGCTGCCCAAATTTCACTCTTCTAGGTTCAAGCGTTCGTTTCCAGTAACACTTTGAATTTTTAGGTTTCACTCTGTTTTCTGCTATATAGATAGATGTGTTTGAAACTCTGAGTCAAACACGGTTTGTGCTAGCTGCGTGAAACTTGACAAAATGAAATAGTTCTAAGTTCTATCTCTATGGTTTGTTTCCTCTTGAAGTACCCCAAGCAGAGACTGGCGAAAAACACTTTCGTTTGAAAGGGGTTGCCAAGCGTCCAAAAAACTACTAGTTTGCTGAAATCTCAGCAAACAGTTTTTCACCAAAACTTGATGATACTTGGTGGTAATGATCAGTTCACTAATCCCACTTAGCTGCCCAACTTTCACTCTTCTAGGTTCAAGCGTTCGTTTCCAGTAACATTTTGAATTTTTAGGTTTCACTCTGTTTTCTGCTATATAGATAGATGTGTTTGGAATTCTAAATCAAACACGGTTTGTGCTAGCTCCTTGAAACTTGACCAAATGAAGTAGTTCTAAGTTCTATCTCTATGGTTTGTTTCCTCTTGAAGTACCCCATGCAGACACTGGCGAAAAACACTTTCGTTTGAAAGGGGTTGCCAAGCGTCCAAAAAACTACTAGTTTGCTGAAATCTCAGCAAACATTTTTTCACCAAAACTTGATGATACTTGGTGGTAATGATCAGTTCACTAATCCCACTTGGCTGCCCAACTTTCACTCTTCTAGGTTCAAGCGTTCGTTTCCAGTAACACTTTGAATTTTTAGGTTTCACTCTGTTTTCTGCTATATAGATAGATGTGTTTGAAACTCTGAGTCAAACACGGTTTGTGCTAGCTGCGTGAAGCTTGACAAAATGAAATAGTTCTAAGTTCTATCTCTATGGTTTGTTTCCTCTTGAAGTACCCCATGCAGAGACTGGCGCAAAACACTTTCGTTTGAAAGGGGTTGCCAAGCTTCCAAAAAACTACTAGTTTGCTGAAATCTCAGCAAACATTTTTTCACCAAATCTTGATGATACTTGGTGGTAATGATCAGTTCACTAATCTCACTTGGGTGCCCAACTTTCACTCTTCTAGGTTCAAGCGTTCGTTTCCAGTAACACTTTGAATTTTTAGGTTTCACTCTGTTTTCTGCTACAAAGATAGCTGTGTTTGGAATTCTAAATCAAACAATGTTTGTGCTAGCTCCTTGAAACTCGACCAAATGAAGTAGTTCTAAGTTCTATCTCTATGGTTTGTTAACTCTTGAAGTACCCCATGCAGAGACTGGCGAAAAACAGTTTCGTTTGAAAGGGGTTGCCAAGCTTCCAAAAAACTACTAGTTTGCTGAAATCTCAGCAAACATTTTTTCACCAAAACTTGATGATACTTGGTGGTAATGATCAGTTCACTAATCCCACTTGGCTGCCCAACTTTCACTCTTCTAGGTTCAAGCGTTCGTTTCCAGTAACACTTTGAATTTTTAGGTTTCACTCTGTTTTCTGCTATATAGATAGATGTGTTTGAAACTCTCAATCAAACACGGTTTGTGCTAGCTGCGTGAAACTTGACAAAATGAAGTAGTTCTAAGTTCTATCTCTATGGTTTGTTTCCTCTTGAAGTACCCCATGCAGAGACTGGCGAAACACACTTTCATTTGAAAGGGGTTGCCAAGCGTCCAAAAAACTACTAGTTTGCTGAAATCTTAGCAAACATTTTTTCACCTAAACTTGATGATACTTGGTGGTAATGATCAGTTCACTAATCCCACTTGGCTGCCCAACTTTCACTCTTCTAGGTTCAAGCATTCGTTTCCAGTAACACTTTGAATTTTTAGGTTTCACTCTGTTTTCTGCTATATAGATAGATGTGTTTGAAACTCTGAGTCAAACACGGTTTGTGCTAGCTGCGTGAAACTTGACAAAATGAAATAGTTCTAAGTTCTATCTCTATGGTTTGTTTCCTCTTGAAGTACCCCATGCAGAGACTGGCGCAAAACACTTTCGTTTGAAAGGGGTTGCCAAGCTTCCAAAAAACTACTAGTTTGCTGAAATCTCAGCAAACATTTTTTCACCAAATCTTGATGATACTTGGTGGTAATGATCAGTTCACTAATCTCACTTGGCTGCCCAACTTTCACTCTTCTAGGTTCAAGCGTTCGTTTCCAGTAACACTTTGAATTTTTAGGTTTCACTCTGTTTTCTGGTATATAGATAGATGTGTTTGAAACTCTGAATCAAACACGGTTTGTGCTAGCTCCTTTAAACTTGACCAAATGAAGTAGTTCTAAGTTCTATCTCTATGGTTTGTTTCCTCTTGAAGTACCCCATGCAGAGACTGGCGAAAAACACTTTCGTTTGAAAGGGGTTGCCAAGCGTCCAAAAAACTACTAGTTTGCTGAAATCTCAGCAAACATTTTTTCACCAAAACTTGATGATACTTGGTGGTAATGATCAGTTCACTAATCCCACTTGGCTGCCCAAATTTCACTCTTCTAGGTTCAAGCGTTCGTTTCCAGTAACACTTTGAATTTTTAGTTTTCACTCTGTTTTCTGCTATATAGATAGATGTGTTTGAAACTCTGAGTCAAACACGGTTTGTGCTAGCTGCGTGAAACTTGACAAAACGAAATAGTTCTAAGTTCTATCTCTATGGTTTGTTTCCTCTTGAAGTACCCCATGCAGAGACTGGCGAAAAACACTTTCGTTTGAAAGTGGTTGCCAAGCGTCCAAAAAACTACTAGTTTGCTGAAATCTCAGCAAACAGTTTTTCACCAAAACTTGATGATACTTGGTGGTAATGATCAGTTCACTAATCCCACTTGGCTGCCCAACTTTCACTCTTCTAGGTTCAAGCGTTCGTTTCCAGTAACATTTTGAATTTTTAGGTTTCACTCTGTTTTCTGCTATATAGATAGATGTGTTTGGAATTCTAAATCAAACACGGTTTGTGCTAGCTCCTTGAAACTTGACCAAATGAAGTAGTTCTAAGTTCTATCTCTATGGTTTGTTTCCTCTTGAAGTACCCCATGCAGAGACTGGCGAAAAACACTTTCGTTTGAAAGGGGTTGCCAAGCGACCAAAAAACTACTAGTTTGCTGAAATCTCAGCAAACATTTTTTCACCAAATCTTGATGATACTTGGTGGTAATGATCAGTTCACTAATCCCACTTGACTGCCCAACTTTCACTCTTCTAGGTTCAAGCGTTCGTTTCCAGTAACACTTTGAATTTTTAGGTTTCACTCTGTTTTCTGCTATATAGATAGATGTGTTTGGAATTCTAAATCAAACAAGGTTTGTGCTAGCTCCTTGAAACTTGACAAAATAAAGTAGTTCTAAGTTCTATCTCTATGGTTTGTTTCCTCTTGAAGTACCCCATGCAGAGACTGGCGAAAAACACTTTCGTTTGAAAGGGGTTGCCAAGCGTCCAAAAAACTACTAGTTTGCTGAAATCTCAGCAAACATTTTTTCACCAAAACTTGATGATACTTGGTGGTAATGATCAGTTCACTAATCCCACTTGGCTGCCCAACTTTCACTCTTCTAGGTTCAAGCGTTCGTTTCTAGTAACACTTTGAATTTTTAGGTTTCACTCTGTTTTCTGCTATATAGATAGATGTGTTTGAAACTCTGAGTCAAACACGGTTTGTGCTAGCTGCGTGAAACTTGACAAAATGAAATAGTTCTAAGTTCTATCTCTATGGTTTGTTTCCTCTTGAAGTACCCCATGCAGAGACTGGCGCAAAACACTTTCGTTTGAAACGGGTTGCCAAGCTTCCAAAAAACTACTAGTTTGCTGAAATCTCAGCAAACATTTTTTCACCAAATCTTGATGATACTTGGTGGTAATGATCAGTTCACTAATCTCACTTGGCTGCCCAACTTTCACTCTTCTAGGTTCAAGCGTTCGTTTCCAGTAACACTTTGAATTTTTAGGTTTCACTCTGTTTTCTGCTATATAGATAGATGTGTTTGAAACTCTGAGTCAAACACGGTTTGTGCTAGCTGCGTGAAACTTGACAAAATGAAATAGTTCTAAGTTCTATCTCTATGGTTTGTTTCCTCTTGAAGTACCCCATGCAGAGACTGGCGCAAAACACTTTCGTTTGAAAGGGGTTGAAAAGCTTCCAAAAAACTACTAGTTTGCTGAAATCTCAGCAAACATTTTTTCACCAAATCTTGATGATACTTGGTGGTAATGATCAGTTCACTAATCTCACTTGGCTGCCCAACTTTCACTCTTCTAGGTTCAAGCGTTCGTTTCCAGTAACACTTTGAATTTTTAGGTTTCACTCTGTTTTCTGCTATATAGATAGATGTGTTTGAAACTCTGAGTCAAACACGGTTTGTGCTAGCTGCGTGAAGCTTGACAAAATGAAATAGTTCTAAGTTCTATCTCTATGGTTTGTTTCCTCTTGAAGTACCCCATGCAGAGACTGGCGCAAAACACTTTCGTTTGAAAGGGGTTGCCAAGCTTCCAAAAAACTACTAGTTTGCTGAAATCTCAGCAAACATTTTTTCACCAAATCTTGATGATACTTGGTGGTAATGATCAGTTCACTAATCTCACTTGGGTGCCCAACTTTCACTCTTCTAGGTTCAAGCGTTCGTTTCCAGTAACACTTTGAATTTTTAGGTTTCACTCTGTTTTCTGCTACAAAGATAGCTGTGTTTGGAATTCTAAATCAAACAATGTTTGTGCTAGCTCCTTGAAACTCGACCAAATGAAGTAGTTCTAAGTTCTATCTCTATGGTTTGTTAACTCTTGAAGTACCCCATGCAGAGACTGGCGAAAAACAGTTTCGTTTGAAAGGGGTTGCCAAGCTTCCAAAAAACTACTAGTTTGCTGAAATCTCAGCAAACATTTTTTCACCAAAACTTGATGATACTTGGTGGTAATGATCAGTTCACTAATCCCACTTGGCTGCCCAACTTTCACTCTTCTAGGTTCAAGCGTTCGTTTCCAGTAACACTTTGAATTTTTAGGTTTCACTCTGTTTTCTGCTATATAGATAGATGTGTTTGAAACTCTCAATCAAACACGGTTTGTGCTAGCTGCGTGAAACTTGACAAAATGAAGTAGTTCTAAGTTCTATCTCTATGGTTTGTTTCCTCTTGAAGTACCCCATGCAGAGACTGGCGAAACACACTTTCATTTGAAAGGGGTTGCCAAGCGTCCAAAAAACTACTAGTTTGCTGAAATCTTAGCAAACATTTTTTCACCTAAACTTGATGATACTTGGTGGTAATGATCAGTTCACTAATCCCACTTGGCTGCCCAACTTTCACTCTTCTAGGTTCAAGCATTCGTTTCCAGTAACACTTTGAATTTTTAGGTTTCACTCTGTTTTCTGCTATATAGATAGATGTGTTTGAAACTCTGAGTCAAACACGGTTTGTGCTAGCTGCGTGAAACTTGACAAAATGAAATAGTTCTAAGTTCTATCTCTATGGTTTGTTTCCTCTTGAAGTACCCCATGCAGAGACTGGCGCAAAACACTTTCGTTTGAAAGGGGTTGCCAAGCTTCCAAAAAACTACTAGTTTGCTGAAATCTCAGCAAACATTTTTTCACCAAATCTTGATGATACTTGGTGGTAATGATCAGTTCACTAATCTCACTTGGCTGCCCAACTTTCACTCTTCTAGGTTCAAGCGTTCGTTTCCAGTAACACTTTGAATTTTTAGGTTTCACTCTGTTTTCTGCTATATAGATAGATGTGTTTGAAACTCTGAATCAAACACGGTTTGTGCTAGCTCCTTTAAACTTGACCAAATGAAGTAGTTCTAAGTTCTATCTCTATGGTTTGTTTCCTCTTGAAGTACCCCATGCAGAGACTGGCGAAAAACACTTTCGTTTGAAAGGGGTTGCCAAGCGTCCAAAAAACTACTAGTTTGCTGAAATCTCAGCAAACATTTTTTCACCAAAACTTGATGATACTTGGTGGTAATGATCAGTTCACTAATCCCACTTGGCTGCCCAAATTTCACTCTTCTAGGTTCAAGCGTTCGTTTCCAGTAACACTTTGAATTTTTAGTTTTCACTCTGTTTTCTGCTATATAGATAGATGTGTTTGAAACTCTGAGTCAAACACGGTTTGTGCTAGCTGCGTGAAACTTGACAAAACGAAATAGTTCTAAGTTCTATCTCTATGGTTTGTTTCCTCTTGAAGTACCCCATGCAGAGACTGGCGAAAAACACTTTCGTTTGAAAGTGGTTGCCAAGCGTCCAAAAAACTACTAGTTTGCTGAAATCTCAGCAAACAGTTTTTCACCAAAACTTGATGATACTTGGTGGTAATGATCAGTTCACTAATCCCACTTGGCTGCCCAACTTTCACTCTTCTAGGTTCAAGCGTTCGTTTCCAGTAACATTTTGAATTTTTAGGTTTCACTCTGTTTTCTGCTATATAGATAGATGTGTTTGGAATTCTAAATCAAACACGGTTTGTGCTACCTCCTTGAAACTTGACCAAATGAAGTAGTTCTAAGTTCTATCTCTATGGTTTGTTTCCTCTTGAAGTACCCCATGCAGAGACTGGCGAAAAACACTTTCGTTTGAAAGGGGTTGCCAAGCGACCAAAAAACTACTAGTTTGCTGAAATCTCAGCAAACATTTTTTCACCAAATCTTGATGATACTTGGTGGTAATGATCAGTTCACTAATCCCACTTGACTGCCCAACTTTCACTCTTCTAGGTTCAAGCGTTCGTTTCCAGTAACACTTTGAATTTTTAGGTTTCACTCTGTTTTCTGCTATATAGATAGATGTGTTTGGAATTCTAAATCAAACAAGGTTTGTGCTAGCTCCTTGAAACTTGACAAAATAAAGTAGTTCTAAGTTCTATCTCTATGGTTTGTTTCCTCTTGAAGTACCCCATGCAGAGACTGGCGAAAAACACTTTCGTTTGAAAGGGGTTGCCAAGCGTCCAAAAAACTACTAGTTTGCTGAAATCTCAGCAAACATTTTTTCACCAAAACTTGATGATACTTGGTGGTAATGATCAGTTCACTAATCCCACTTGGCTGCCCAACTTTCACTCTTCTAGGTTCAAGCGTTCGTTTCTAGTAACACTTTGAATTTTTAGGTTTCACTCTGTTTTCTGCTATATAGATAGATGTGTTTGAAACTCTGAGTCAAACACGGTTTGTGCTAGCTGCGTGAAACTTGACAAAATGAAATAGTTCTAAGTTCTATCTCTATGGTTTGTTTCCTCTTGAAGTACCCCATGCAGAGACTGGCGCAAAACACTTTCGTTTGAAAGGGGTTGCCAAGCTTCCAAAAAACTACTAGTTTGCTGAAATCTCAGCAAACATTTTTTCACCAAATCTTGATGATACTTGGTGGTAATGATCAGTTCACTAATCTCACTTGGCTGCCCAACTTTCACTCTTCTAGGTTCAAGCGTTCGTTTCCAGTAACACTTTGAATTTTTAGGTTTCACTCTGTTTTCTGCTATATAGATAGATGTGTTTGAAACTCTGAGTCAAACACGGTTTGTGCTAGCTGCGTGAAACTTGACAAAATGAAATAGTTCTAAGTTCTATCTCTATGGTTTGTTTCCTCTTGAAGTACCCCATGCAGAGACTGGCGCAAAACACTTTCGTTTGAAAGGGGTTGAAAAGCTTCCAAAAAACTACTAGTTTGCTGAAATCTCAGCAAACATTTTTTCACCAAATCTTGATGATACTTGGTGGTAATGATCAGTTCACTAATCTCACTTGGCTGCCCAACTTTCACTCTTCTAGGTTCAAGCGTTCGTTTCCAGTAAGACTTTGAATTTTTAGGTTTCACTCTGTTTTCTGCTACATAGATAGCTGTGTTTGGAATTCTAAATCAAACACTGTTTGTGCTAGCTCCTTGAAACTTGACCAAATGAAGTAGTTCTAAGTTCTATCTCTATGGTTTGTTTCCTCTTGAAGTACCCCATGCAGAGACTGGCGAAAAACACTTTCGTTTGAAAGGGGTTGCCAAGCGTCCAAAAAACTACTAGTTTGCTGAAATCTCAGCAAACAGTTTTTCACCAAAACTTGATGATACTTGGTGGTAATGATCAGTTCACTAATCCCACTTGGCTGCCCAACTTTCACTCTTCTAGGTTCAAGCGTTCGTTTCCAGTAACATTTTGAATTTTTAGGTTTCACTCTATTTTCTGCTATATAGATAGATGTGTTTGGAATTCTAAATCAAACACGGTTTGTGCTAGCTCCTTGAAACTTGACCAAATGAAGTAGTTCTAAGTTCTATCTCTATGGTTTGTTTCCTCTTGAAGTACCCCATGCAGAGACTGGCGAAAAACACTTTCGTTTGAAAGGGGTTGCCAAGCTTCCAAAAAACTACTAGTTTGCTGAAATCTCAGCAAACATTTTTTCACCAAAACTTGATGATACTTGGCGGTAATGATCAGTTCACTAATCCCACTTGACTGCCCAACTTTCACTCTTCTAGGTTCAAGCGTTCGTTGCCAGTAACACTTTGAATTTTTAGGTTTCACTCTGTTTTCTGCTATATAGATAGATGTGTTTGAAACTCTGAATCAAACACGGTTTGTGCTAGCTCCTTGAAACTTGACCAAATGAAGTAGTTCTAAGTTCTATCTCTATGGTTTGTTTCCTCTTGAAGTACCCCATGCAGAGACTGGCGAAAAACACTTTCGTTAGAAAGGGGTTGCCAAGCGTCCAAAAAACTACTAGTTTGCTGAAATCTCAGCAAACATTTTTTCACCAAAACTTGATGATACTTGGTGGTAATGATCAGTTCACTAATCCCACTTGGCTGCCCAAATTTCACTCTTCTAGGTTCAAGCGTTCGTTTCCAGTAACACTTTGAATTTTTAGGTTTCACTCTGTTTTCTGCTATATAGATAGATGTGTTTGAAACTCTGAGTCAAACACGGTTTGTGCTAGCTGCGTGAAACTTGACAAAATGAAATAGTTCTAAGTTCTATCTCTATGGTTTGTTTCCTCTTGAAGTACCCCAAGCAGAGACTGGCGAAAAACACTTTCGTTTGAAAGGGGTTGCCAAGCGTCCAAAAAACTACTAGTTTGCTGAAATCTCAGCAAACAGTTTTTCACCAAAACTTGATGATACTTGGTGGTAATGATCAGTTCACTAATCCCACTTGGCTGCCCAACTTTCACTCTTCTAGGTTCAAGCGTTCGTTTCCAGTAACATTTTGAATTTTTAGGTTTCACTCTGTTTTCTGCTATATAGATAGATGTGTTTGGAATTCTAAATCAAACACGGTTTGTGCTAGCTTTTTGAAACTTGACCAAATGAAGTAGTTCTACGTTCTATCTCTATGGTTTGTTTCCTCTTGAAGTACCCCATGCAGACACTGGCGAAAAACACTTTCGTTTGAAAGGGGTTGCCAAGCGTCCAAAAAACTACTAGTTTGCTGAAATCTCAGCAAACATTTTTTCACCAAAACTTGATGATACTTGGTGGTAATGATCAGTTCACTAATCCCACTTGGCTGCCCAACTTTCACTCTTCTAGGTTCAAGCGTTCGTTTCCAGTAACACTTTGAATTTTTAGGTTTCACTCTGTTTTCTGCTATATAGATAGATGTGTTTGAAACTCTGAGTCAAACACGGTTTGTGCTAGCTGCGTGAAACTTGACAAAATGAAATAGTTCTAAGTTCTATCTCTATGGTTTGTTTCCTCTTGAAGTACCCCATGCAGAGACTGGCGCAAAACACTTTCGTTTGAAAGGGGTTGAAAAGCTTCCAAAAAACTACTAGTTTGCTGAAATCTCAGCAAATATTTTTTCACCAAATCTTGATGATACTTGGTGGTAATGATCAGTTCACTAATCTCACTTGGCTGCCCAACTTTCACTCTTCTAGGTTCAAGCGTTCGTTTCCAGTAAGACTTTGAATTTTTAGGTTTCACTCTGTTTTCTGCTACATAGATAGCTGTGTTTGGAATTCTAAATCAAACACTGTTTGTGCTAGCTCCTTGAAACTTGACCAAATGAAGTAGTTCTAAGTTCTATCTCTATGGTTTGTTTCCTCTTGAAGTACCCCATGCAGAGACTGGCGAAAAACACTTTCGTTTGAAAGGGGTTGCCAAGCGTCCAAAAAACTACTAGTTTGCTGAAATCTCAGCAAACAGTTTTTCACCAAAACTTGATGATACTTGGTGGTAATGATCAGTTCACTAATCCCACTTGGCTGCCCAACTTTCACTCTTCTAGGTTCAAGCGTTCGTTTCCAGTAACATTTTGAATTTTTAGGTTTCACTCTATTTTCTGCTATATAGATAGATGTGTTTGGAATTCTAAATCAAACACGGTTTGTGCTAGCTCCTTGAAACTTGACCAAATGAAGTAGTTCTAAGTTCTATCTCTATGGTTTGTTTCCTCTTGAAGTACCCCATGCAGAGACTGGCGAAAAACACTTTCGTTTGAAAGGGGTTGCCAAGCTTCCAAAAAACTACTAGTTTGCTGAAATCTCAGCAAACATTTTTTCACCAAAACTTGATGATACTTGGCGGTAATGATCAGTTCACTAATCCCACTTGACTGCCCAACTTTCACTCTTCTAGGTTCAAGCGTTCGTTGCCAGTAACACTTTGAATTTTTAGGTTTCACTCTGTTTTCTGCTATATAGATAGATGTGTTTGAAACTCTGAGTCAAACACGGTTTGTGCTAGCTGCGTGAAACTTGACAAAATGAAGTAGTTCTAAGTTCTATCTCTATGGTTTGTTTCCTCTTGAAGTACCCCATGCAGAGACTGGCGCAAAACACTTTCGTTTGAAAGGGGTTGCCAAGCGTCCAAAAAACTACTAGTTTGCTGAAATCTCAGCAAACATTTTTTCACCAAATCTTGATGATACTTGGTGGTAATGATCAGTTCACTAATCTCACTTGGGTGCCCAACTTTCACTCTTCTAGGTTCAAGCGTTCGTTTCCAGTAACACTTTGAATTTTTAGGTTTCACTCTGTTTTCTGCTACAAAGATAGCTGTGTTTGGAATTCTAAATCAAACACTGTTTGTGCTAGCTCCTTGAAACTCGACCAAATGAAGTAGTTAAGTTCTATCTCTATGGTTTGTTAACTCTTGAAGTACCCCATGCAGAGACTGGCGAAAAACAGTTTCGTTTGAAAGGGGTTGCCAAGCTTCCAAAAAACTACTAGTTTGCTGAAATCTCAGCAAACATTTTTTCACCAAAACTTGATGATACTTGGTGGTAATGATCAGTTCACTAATCCCACTTGGCTGCCCAACTTTCACTCTTCTAGGTTCAAGCGTTCGTTTCCAGTAACACTTTGAATTTTTAGGTTTCACTCTGTTTTCTGCTATATAGATAGATGTGTTTGAAACTCTCAATCAAACACGGTTTGTGCTAGCTGCGTGAAACTTGACAAAATGAAGTAGTTCTAAGTTCTATCTCTATGGTTTGTTTCCTCTTGAAGTACCCCATGCAGAGACTGGCGAAAAACACTTTCATTTGAAAGGGGTTGCCAAGCGTCCAAAAAACTACTAGTTTGCTGAAATCTTAGCAAACATTTTTTCACCTAAACTTGATGATACTTGGTGGTAATGATCAGTTCACTAATCCCACTTGGCTGCCCAACTTTCACTCTTCTAGGTTCAAGCATTCGTTTCCAGTAACACTTTGAATTTTTAGGTTTCACTCTGTTTTCTGCTATATAGATAGATGTGTTTGAAACTCTGAGTCAAACACGGTTTGTGCTAGCTGCGTGAAACTTGACAAAATGAAATAGTTCTAAGTTCTATCTCTATGGTTTGTTTCCTCTTGAAGTACCCCATGCAGAGACTGGCGCAAAACACTTTCGTTTGAAAGGGGTTGCCAAGCTTCCAAAAAACTACTAGTTTGCTGAAATCTCAGCAAACATTTTTTCACCAAATCTTGATGATACTTGGTGGTAATGATCAGTTCACTAATCTCACTTGGCTGCCCAACTTTCACTCTTCTAGGTTCAAGCGTTCGTTTCCAGTAACACTTTGAATTTTTAGGTTTCACTCTGTTTTCTGCTATATAGATAGATGTGTTTGAAACTCTGAATCAAACACGGTTTGTGCTAGCTCATTTAAACTTGACCAAATGAAGTAGTTCTAAGTTCTATCTCTATGGTTTGTTTCCTCTTGAAGTACCCCATGCAGAGACTGGCGAAAAACACTTTCGTTTGAAAGGGGTTGCCAAGCGTCCAAAAAACTACTAGTTTGCTGAAATCTCAGCAAACAGTTTTTCACCAAAACTTGATGATACTTGGTGGTAATGATCAGTTCACTAATCCCACTTGGCTGCCCAACTTTCACTCTTCTAGGTTCAAGCGTTCGTTTCCAGTAACATTTTGAATTTTTAGGTTTCACTCTGTTTTCTGCTATATAGATAGATGTGTTTGGAATTCTAAATCAAACACGGTTTGTGCTAGCTCCTTGAAACTTGACCAAATGAAGTAGTTCTAAGTTCTCTCTCTATGGATTGTTTCCTCTTGAAGTACCCCATGCAGAGACTGGTGAAAAACACTTTCGTTTGAAAGGGGTTGCCAAGCTTCCAAAAAACTACTAGTTTGCTGAAATCTCAGCAAACATTTTTTCACCAAAACTTGATGATACTTGGTGGTAATGATCAGTTCACTAATCCCACTTGACTGCCCAACTTTCACTCTTCTAGGTTCAAGCGTTCGTTTCCAGTAACACTTTGAATTTTTAGGTTTCACTCTGTTTTCTGCTATATAGATAGATGTGTTTGGAATTCTAAATCAAACACGGTTTGTGCTAGCTCCTTGAAACTTGACAAAATGAAGTAGTTCTAAGTTCTATCTCTATGGTTTGTTTCCTCTTGAAGTACCCCATGCAGAGACTGGCGAAAAACACTTTCGTTTGAAAGGTGTTGCCAAGCGTCCAAAAAACTACTAGTTTGCTGAAATCTCAGCAAACATTTTTTCACCAAAACTTGATGATACTTGGTGGTAATGATCAGTTCACTAATCCCACTTGGCTGCCCAACTTTCACTCTTCTAGGTTCAAGCGTTCGTTTCCAGTAACACTTTGAATTTTTAGGTTTCACTCTGTTTTCTGCTATATAGATAGATGTGTTTGAAACTCTGAGTCAAACACGGTTTGTGCTAGCTGCGTGAAACTTGACAAAATGAAATAGTTCTAAGTTCTATCTCTATGGTTTGTTTCCTCTTGAAGTACCCCATGCAGAGACTGGCGCAAAACACTTTCGTTTGAAAGGGGTTATTAAGCGTCCAAAAAACTACTAGTTTGCTGAAATCTCAGCAAACATTTTTTCACCAAATCTTGATGATACTCGGTGGTAATGATCAGTTCACTAATCTCACTTGGCTGCCCAACTTTCACTCTTCTAGGTTCAAGCGTTCGTTTCCAGTAACACTTTGAATTTTTAGGTTTCACTCTGTTTTCTGCTACATAGATAGCTGTGTTTGGAATTCTAAATCAAACACTGTTTGTGCTAGCTCCTTGAAACTTGACCAAATGAAGTAGTTCTAAGTTCTATCTCTATGGTTTGTTTCCTCTTGAAGTACCCCATGAAGAGACTGGCGAAAAACACTTTCGTTTGAAAGGGGTTGCTAAGATTCCAAAAAACTACTAGTTTGCTGAAATCTCAGCAAACATTTTTTCACCAAAACTTGATGATACTTGGTGGTAATGATCAGTTCACTAATCCCACTTGGCTGCCCAACTTTCTCTCTTCTAGTTTCAAGCGTTCGTTTCCAGTAACACTTTGAATTTTTAGGTTTCACTCTGTTTTCTGCTATATAGATAGATGTGTTTGAAACTCTGAATCAAACACGGTTTGTGCTAGCTCCTTGAAACTTGACAAAATGAAGTAGTTCTAAGTTCCATCTCTATGTTTGTTTCCTCTTGAAGTACCCCATGCAGAAACTGGCGAAAAACACTTTCGTTTGAATGGGGTTGCCAAGCTTCCAAAAAACTACTAGTTTTCTGAAATCTCAGGAAACATTTTTTCACCAAATCTTGATGATACTTGGTGGCAATGATCAGTTCACTAATCTCACTTGGCTGCGCAACTTTCACTCTTCTAGGTTCAAGCGTTCGTTTCCAGTAACACTTTGAATTTTTAGGTTTCACTCTGTTTTCTGCTACATAGATAGCTGTGTTTGGAATTCTAAATCAAACACTGTTTGTGCTAGCTCCTTGAAACTCGACCAAATGAAGTAGTTCTAAGTTCTATCTCTATGGTTTGTTAACTCTTGAAGTACCCCATGCAAAGACTGGCGAAAAACAGTTTCGTTTGAAAGGGGTTGCCAAGCTTCCAAAAAACTACTAGTTTGCTGAAATCTCAGCAAACATTTTTTCACCAAAACTTGATGATACTTGGTGGTAATGATCAGTTCACTAATCCCACTTGGCTGCCCAACTTTCACTCTTCTAGGTTCAAGCGTTCGTTTCCAGTAACACTTTGAATTTTTAGGTTTCACTCTGTTTTCTGCTATATAGATAGATGTGTTTGAAACTCTGAATCAAACACGGTTTGTGCTAGCTGCGTGAAACTTGACAAAATGAAGTAGTTCTAAGTTCTATCTCTATGGTTTGTTTCCTCTTGAAGTACCCCATGCAGAGACTGGCGAAAAACACTTTCGTTTGAAAGGGGTTGCCAAGCGTCCAAAAAACTACTAGTTTGCTGAAATCTCAGCAAACATTTTTTCACCAAAACTTGATGATACTTGGTGGTAATGATCAGTTCACTAATCCCACTTGGCTGCCCAACTTTCACTCTTCTAGGTTCAAGCGTTCGTTTCCAGTAACACTTTGAATTTTTAGGTTTCACTCTGTTTTCTGCTATATAGGTAGATGTGTTTGAAACTCTGAGTCAAACACGGTTTGTGCTAGCTGCGTGAAACTTGACAAAATGAAGTAGTTCTAAGTTCTATCTCTATGGTTTGTTTCCTCTTGAAGTACCCCATGCAGAGACTGGCGAAAAACACTTTCGTTTGAAAGGGGTTGCCAAGCGTCCAAAAAACTACTAGTTTGCTGAAATCTCAGCAAACATTTTTTCACCAAAACTTGATGATACTTGGTGGTAATGATCAGTTCACTAATCCCACTTGGCTGCCCAACTTTCACTCTTCTAGGTTCAAGCGTTCGTTTCCAGTAACACTTTGAATTTTTAGGTTTCACTCTGTTTTCTGCTATATAGAGAGATGTGTTTGGAATTCTAAATCAAACACGGTTTGTGCTAGCTCCTTGAAACTTGACCAAATGAAGTAGTTCTAAGTTCTATCTCTATGGTTTGTTTCCTCTTGAAGTACCCCATGCAGAGACTGGCGAAAAACACTTTCGTTTGAAAGGGGTTGCCAAGCGTCCAAAAAACTACTAGTTTGCTGAAATCTCAGCAAACATTTTTTCACCAAAACTTGATGATACTTGGTGGTAATGATCAGTTCACTAATCCCACTTGGCTGCCCAACTTTCACTCTTCTAGGTTCAAGCGTTCGTTTCCAGTAACATTTTGAATTTTTAGGTTTCACTCTGTTTTCTGCTATATAGATAGATGTGTTTGGAATTCTAAATCAAACACGGTTTGTGCTAGCTCCTTGAAACTTGACCAAATGAAGTAGTTCTAAGTTCTATCTCTATGGTTTGTTTCCTCTTGAAGTACCCCATGCAGAGACTGGCGAAAAACACTTTCGTTTGAAAGGGGTTGCCAAGCGTCCAAAAAACTACTAGTTTGCTGAAATCTCAGCAAACATTTTTTCACCAAAACTTGATGATACTTGGTGGTAATGATCAGTTCACTAATCCCACTTGGCTGCCCAAATTTCACTCTTCTAGGTTCAAGCGTTCGTTTCCAGTAACACTTTGAATTTTTAGGTTTCACTCTGTTTTCTGCTATATAGATAGATGTGTTTGAAACTCTGAGTCAAACACGGTTTGTGCTAGCTGCGTGAAACTTGACAAAATGAAATAGTTCTAAGTTCTATCTCTATGGTTTGTTTCCTCTTGAAGTACCCCATGCAGAGACTGGCGAAAAACACTTTCGTTTGAAAGGGGTTGCCAAGCGTTCAAAAAACTACTAGTTTGCTGAAATCTCAGCAAACAGTTTTTCACCAAAACTTGATGATACTTGGTGGTAATGATCAGTTCACTAATCCCACTTGGCTGCCCAACTTTCACTCTTCTAGGTTCAAGCGTTCGTTTCCAGTAACACTTTGAATTTTTAGGTTTCACTCTGTTTTCTGCTATATAGATAGATGTGTTTGAAACTCTGAGTCAAACACGGTTTGTGCTAGCTCCTTGAAACTTGACAAAATGAAGTAGTTCTAAGTTCTATCTCTATGGTTTGTTTCCTCTTGAAGTACCCCATGAAGAGACTGGCGAAAAACACTTTCGTTTGAAAGGGGTTGCTAAGATTCCAAAAAACTACTAGTTTGCTGAAATCTCAGCAAACATTTTTTCACCAAAACTTGATGATACTTGGTGGTAATGATCAGTTCACTAATCCCACTTGGCTGCCCAACTTTCTCTCTTCTAGTTTCAAGCGTTCGTTTCCAGTAACACTTTGAATTTTTAGGTTTCACTCTGTTTTCTGCTATATAGATAGATGTGTTTGAAACTCTGAATCAAACACGGTTTGTGCTAGCTCCTTGAAACTTGACAAAATGAAGTAGTTCTAAGTTCCATCTCTATGTTTGTTTCCTCTTGAAGTACCCCATGCAGAAACTGGTGAAAAACACTTTCGTTTGAATGGGGTTGCCAAGCTTCCAAAAAACTACTAGTTTTCTGAAATCTCAGCAAACATTTTTTCACCAAATCTTGATGATACTTGGTGGTAATGATCAGTTCACTAATCTCACTTGGCTGCCCAACTTTCACTCTTCTAGGTTCAAGCGTTCGTTTCCAGTAACACTTTGAATTTTTAGGTTTCACTCTGTTTTCTGCTATATAGATAGCTGTGTTTGGAATTCTAAATCAAACACTGTTTGTGCTAGCTCCTTGAAACTCGACCAAATGAAGTAGTTCTAAGTTCTATCTCTATGGTTTGTTTCCTCTTGAAGTACCCCATGCAGAGACTGGCGAAAAACACTTTCGTTTGAAAGGGGTTGCCAAGCGTCCAAAAAACTACTAGTTTGCTGAAATCTCAGCAAACATTTTTTCACCAAAACTTGATGATACTTGGTGGTAATGATCAGTTCACTAATCCCACTTGGCTGCCCAACTTTCACTCTTCTAGGTTCAAGCGTTCGTTTCCAGTAACACTTTGAATTTTTAGGTTTCACTCTGTTTTCTGCTATATAGATAGATGTGTTTGAAACTCTGAGTCAAACACGGTTTGTGCTAGCTGCGTGAAACTTGACAAAATGAAGTAGTTCTAAGTTCTATCTCTATGGTTTGTTTCCTCTTGAAGTACCCCATGCAGAGACTGGCGCAAAACACTTTCGTTTGAAAGGGGTTGCCAAGCGTCCAAAAAACTACTAGTTTGCTGAAATCTCAGCAAACATTTTTTCACCAAAACTTGATGATACTTGGTGGTAATGATCAGTTCACTAATCCCACTTGGCTGCCCAACTTTCACTCTTCTAGGTTCAAGCGTTCGTTTCCAGTAACACTTTGAATTTTTAGGTTTCACTCTGTTTTCTGCTATATAGATAGATGTGTTTGAAACTCTGAGTCAAACACGGTTTGTGCTAGCTGCGTGAAACTTGACAAAATGAAGTAGTTCTAAGTTCTATCTCTATGGTTTGTTTCCTCTTGAAGTACCCCATGCAGAGACTGGCGAAAAACACTTTCGTTTCAAAGGGGTTGCCAAGCTTCCAAAAAACTACTAGTTTGCTGAAATCTCAGCAAACATTTTTTCACCAAAACTTGATGATACTTGGTGGTAATGATCAGTTCACTAATCCCACTTGGCTGCCCAACTTTCACTCTTCTAGGTTCAAGCGTTCGTTTCCAGTAACACTTTGAATTTTTAGGTTTCACTCTGTTTTCTGCTATATAGATAGATGTGTTTGGAATTCTAAATCAAACACGGTTTGTGCTAGCTCCTTGAAACTTGACCAAATGAAGTAGTTCTAAGTTCTATCTCTATGGTTTGTTTCCTCTTGAAGTACCCCATGCAGAGACTGGCGAAAAACACTTTCGTTTGAAAGGGGTTGCCAAGCTTCCAAAAAACTACTAGTTTGCTGAAATCTCAGCAAACATTTTTTCACCAAAACTTGATGATACTTGGTGGTAATGATCAGTTCACTAATCCCACTTGACTGCCCAACTTTCACTCTTCTAGGTTCAAGCGTTCGTTGCCAGTAACACTTTGAATTTTTAGGTTTCACTCTGTTTTCTGCTATATAGATAGATGTGTTTGGAATTCTAAATCAAACACGGTTTGTGCTAGCTCCTTGAAACTTGACCAAATGAAGTAGTTCTAAGTTCTATCTCTATGGTTTGTTTCCTCTTGAAGTACCCCATGCAGAGACTGGCGAAAAACACTTTCGTTTGAAAGGGGTTGCCAAGCGTCCAAAAAACTACTAGTTTGCTGAATTCTCAGCAAACATTTTTTCACCAAAACTTGA
Organism: Callospermophilus lateralis; assembly: GCF_048772815.1. Taxonomy (NCBI): domain Eukaryota; kingdom Metazoa; phylum Chordata; class Mammalia; order Rodentia; family Sciuridae; genus Callospermophilus; species Callospermophilus lateralis. The sequence goes on from NW_027515503.1 coordinate 27,813, forward strand.
TGATACTTGGTGGTAATGATCAGTTCACTAATCCCACTTGGCTGCCCAACTTTCACTCTTCTAGGTTCAAGCGTTCGTTTCCAGTAACACTTTGAATTTTTAGGTTTCACTCTGTTTTCTGCTATATAGATAGATGTGTTTGAAACTCTGAGTCAAACACGGTTTGTGCTAGCTCCTTGAAACTTGACAAAATGAAGTAGTTCTAAGTTCTATCTCTATGGTTTGTTTCCTCTTGAAGTACCCCATGAAGAGACTGGCGAAAAACACTTTCGTTTGAAAGGGGTTGCTAAGATTCCAAAAAACTACTAGTTTGCTGAAATCTCAGCAAACATTTTTTCACCAAAACTTGATGATACTTGGTGGTAATGATCAGTTCACTAATCCCACTTGGCTGCCCAACTTTCTCTCTTCTAGGTTCAAGCGTTCGTTTCCAGTAACACTTTGAATTTTTAGGTTTCACTCTGTTTTCTGCTATATAGATAGATGTGTTTGAAACTCTGAATCAAACACGGTTTGTGCTAGCTCCTTGAAACTTGACAAAATGAAGTAGTTCTAAGTTCCATCTCTATGTTTGTTTCCTCTTGAAGTACCCCATGCAGAAACTGGCGAAAAACACTTTCGTTTGAATGGGGTTGCCAAGCTTCCAAAAAACTACTAGTTTTCTGAAATCTCAGCAAACATTTTTTCACCAAATCTTGATGATACTTGGTGGTAATGATCAGTTCACTAATCTCACTTGGCTGCCCAACTTTCACTCTTCTAGGTTCAAGCGTTCGTTTCCAGTAACACTTTGAATTTTTAGGTTTCACTCTGTTTTCTGCTATATAGACAGCTGTGTTTGGAATTCTAAATCAAACACTGTTTGTGCTAGCTCCTTGAAACTCGACCAAATGAAGTAGTTCTAAGTTCTATCTCTATGGTTTGTTTCCTCTTGAAGTACCCCATGCAGAGACTGGCGAAAAACACTTTCGTTTGAAAGGGGTTGCCAAGCGTCCAAAAAACTACTAGTTTGCTGAAATCTCAGCAAACATTTTTTCACCAAAACTTGATGATACTTGGTGGTAATGATCAGTTCACTAATCCCACTTGACTGCCCAACTTTCACTCTTCTAGGTTCAAGCGTTCGTTTCCAGTAACACTTTGAATTTTTAGGTTTCACTCTGTTTTCTGCTATATAGATAGATGTGTTTGAAACTCTGAGTCAAACACGGTTTGTGCTAGCTGCGTGAAACTTGACAAAATGAAGTAGTTCTAAGTTCTATCTCTATGGTTTGTTTCCTCTTGAAGTACCCCATGCAGAGACTGGCGCAAAACACTTTCGTTTGAAAGGGGTTGCCAAGCGTCCAAAAAACTACTAGTTTGCTGAAATCTCAGCAAACATTTTTTCACCAAAACTTGATGATACTTGGTGGTAATGATCAGTTCACTAATCCCACTTGGCTGCCCAACTTTCACTCTTCTAGGTTCAAGCGTTCGTTTCCAGTAACACTTTGAATTTTTAGGTTTCACTCTGTTTTCTGCTATATAGATAGATGTGTTTGAAACTCTGAGTCAAACACGGTTTGTGCTAGCTGCCTGAAACTTGACAAAATGAAATAGTTCTAAGTTCTATCTCTATGGTTTGTTTCCTCTTGAAGTACCCCATGCAGAGACTGGCGAAAAACACTTTCGTTTGAAAGGGGTTGCCAAGCTTCCAAAAAACTACTAGTTTGCTGAAATCTCAGCAAACATTTTTTCACCAAAACTTGATGATACTTGGTGGTAATGATCAGTTCACTAATCCCACTTGGCTGCCCAACTTTCACTCTTCTAGGTTCAAGCGTTCGTTTCCAGTAACACTTTGAATTTTTAGGTTTCACTCTGTTTTCTGCTATATAGATAGATGTGTTTGGAATTCTAAATCAAACACGGTTTGTGCTAGCTCCTTGAAACTTGACCAAATGAAGTAGTTCTAAGTTCTATCTCTATGGTTTGTTTCCTCTTGAAGTACCCCATGCAGAGACTGGCGAAAAACACTTTCGTTTGAAAGGGGTTGCCAAGCTTCCAAAAAACTACTAGTTTGCTGAAATCTCAGCAAACATTTTTTCACCAAAACTTGATGATACTTGGTGGTAATGATCAGTTCACTAATCCCACTTGACTGCCCAACTTTCACTCTTCTAGGTTCAAGCGTTCGTTGCCAGTAACACTTTGAATTTTTAGGTTTCACTCTGTTTTCTGCTATATAGATAGATGTGTTTGGAATTCTAAATCAAACACGGTTTGTGCTAGCTCCTTGAAACTTGACCAAATGAAGTAGTTCTAAGTTCTATCTCTATGGTTTGTTTCCTCTTGAAGTACCCCATGCAGAGACTGGCGAAAAACACTTTCGTTTGAAAGGGGTTGCCAAGCGTCCAAAAAACTACTAGTTTGCTGAATTCTCAGCAAACATTTTTTCACCAAAACTTGATGATACTTGGTGGTAATGATCAGTTCACTAATCCCACTTGGCTGCCCAAATTTCACTCTTCTAGGTTCAAGCGTTCGTTTCCAGTAACACTTTGAATTTTTAGGTTTCACTCTGTTTTCTGCTATATAGATAGATGTGTTTGAAACTCTGAGTCAAACACGGTTTGTGCTAGCTGCGTGAAACTTGACAAAATGAAATAGTTCTAAGTTCTATCTCTATGGTTTGTTTCCTCTTGAAGTACCCCATGCAGAGACTGGCGAAAAACACTTTCGTTTGAAAGGGGTTGCCAAGCGTCCAAAAAACTACTAGTTTGCTGAAATCTCAGCAAACAGTTTTTCACCAAAACTTGATGATACTTGGTGGTAATGATCAGTTCACTAATCCCACTTGGCTGCCCAACTTTCACTCTTCTAGGTTCAAGCGTTCGTTTCCAGTAACATTTTGAATTTTTAGGTTTCACTCTGTTTTCTGCTATATAGATAGATGTGTTTGGAATTCTAAATCAAACACGGTTTGTGCTAGCTCCTTGAAACTTGACCAAATGAAGTAGTTCTAAGTTCTATCTCTATGGTTTGTTTACTCTTGAAGTACCCCATGCAGAGACTGGCGAAAAACACTTTCGTTTGAAAGGGGTTGCCAAGCGTCCAAAAAACTACTAGTTTGCTGAAATCTCAGCAAATATTTTTTCACCAAATCTTGATGATACTTGGTGGTAATGATCAGTTCACTAATCCCACTTGACTGCCCAACTTTCACTCTTCTAGGTTCAAGCGTTCGTTTCCAGTAACACTTTGAATTTTTAGGTTTCACTCTGTTTTCTGCTATATAGATAGATGTGTTCGGAATTCTAAATCAAACACGGTTTGTGCTAGCTCCTTGAAACTTGACAAAATAAAGTAGTTCTAAGTTCTATCTCTATGGTTTGTTTCCTCTTGAAGTACCCCATGCAGAGACTGGCGAAAAACACTTTCGTTTGAAAGGGGTTGCCAAGCGTCCAAAAAACTACTAGTTTGCTGAAATCTCAGCAAACATTTTTTCACCAAAACTTGATGATACTTGGTGGTAATGATCAGTTCACTAATCCCACTTGGCTGCCCAACTTTCACTCTTCTAGGTTCAAGCGTTCGTTTCCAGTAACACTTTGAATTTTTAGGTTTCACTCTGTTTTCTGCTATATAGATAGATGTGTTTGAAACTCTGAATCAAACACGGTTTGTGCTAGCTCCTTGAAACTTGACAAAATAAAGTAGTTCTAAGTTCTATCTCTATGGTTTGTTTCCTCTTGAAGTACCCCATGCAGAGACTGTCGAAAAACACTTTCGTTTGAAAGGGGTTGCCAAGCGTCCAAAAAACTACTAGTTTGCTGAAATCTCAGCAAACATTTTTTCACCAAAACTTGATGATACTTGGTGGTAATGATCAGTTCACTAATCCCACTTGGCTGCCCAACTTTCACTCTTCTAGGTTCAAGCGTTCGTTTCCAGTAACACTTTGAATTTTTAGATTTCACTCTGTTTTCTGCTATATAGATAGATGTGTTTGAAACTCTGAGTCAAACACGGTTTGTGCTAGCTGCGTGAAACTTGACAAAATGAAATAGTTCTAAGTTCTATCTCTATGGTTTGTTTCCTCTTGAAGTACCCCATGCAGAGACTGGCGAAAAACACTTTCGTTTGAAAGGGGTTGCCAAGCTTCCAAAAAACTACTAGTTTGCTGAAATCTCAGCAAACATTTTTTCACCAAAACTTGATGATACTTGGTGGTAATGATCAGTTCACTAATCCCACTTGACTGCCCAACTTTCACTCTTCTAGGTTCAAGCGTTCGTTTCCAGTAACACTTTGAATTTTTAGATTTCACTCTGTTTTCTGCTATATAGATAGATGTGTTTGAAACTCTGAGTCAAACACGGTTTGTGCTAGCTGCGTTAAACTTGACAAAATGAAATAGTTCTAAGTTCTATCTCTATGGTTTGTTTCCTCTTGAAGTACCCCATGCAGAGACTGGCGCAAAACACTTTCGTTTGAAAGGGGTTGCCAAGCGTCCAAAAAACTACTAGTTTGCTGAAATCTCAGCAAACATTTTTTCACCAAAACTTGATGATACTTGGTGGTAATGATCAGTTCACTAATCCCACTTGACTGCCCAACATTCACTCTTCTAGGTTCAAGCGTTCGTTTCCAGTAACACTTTGAATTTTTAGATTTCACTCTGTTTTCTGCTATATAGATAGATGTGTTTGAAACTCTGAGTCAAACACGGTTTGTGCTAGCTGCGTGAAACTTGACAAAATGAAATAGTTCTAAGTTCTATCTCTATGGTTTGTTTCCTCTTGAAGTACCCCATGCAGAGACTGGCGAAAAACACTTTCGTTTGAAAGGGGTTGCCAAGCTTCCAAAAAACTACTAGTTTGCTGAAATCTCAGCAAACATTTTTTTCACCAAATCTTGATGATACTTGGTGGTAATGATCAGTTCACTAATCTCACTTGGCTGCCCAACTTTCACTCTTCTAGGTTCAAGCGTTCGTTTCCAGTAACAATTTGAATTTTTAGGTTTCACTCTGTTTTCTGCTATATAGATAGATGTGTTTGAAACTCTGAATCAAACACGGTTTGTGCTAGCTCCTTGAAACTTGACCAAATGAAGTAGTTCTAAGTTCTATCTCTATGGTTTGTTTCCTCTTGAAGTACCCCATGCAGAGACTGGCGAAAAACACTTTCGTTTGAAAGGGGTTGCCAAGCGTCCAAAAAACTACTAGTTTGCTGAAATCTCAGCAAACAGTTTTTCACCAAAACTTGATGATACTTGGTGGAAATGATCAGTTCACTAATCTCACTTGGCTGCCCAACTTTCACTCTTCTAGGTTCAAGCGTTCGTTTCCAGTAACATTTTGAATTTTTAGGTTTCACTCTGTTTTCTGCTATATAGATAGATGTGTTTGGAATTCTAAATCAAACACGGTTTGTGCTAGCTCCTTGAAACTTGACCAAATGAAGTAGTTCTAAGTTCTATCTCTATGGTTTGTTTCCTCTTGAAGTACCCCATGCAGAGACTGGCGAAAAACACTTTCGTTTGAAAGGGGTTGCCAAGCGTCCAAAAAACTACTAGTTTGCTGAAATCTCAGCAAACATTTTTTCACCAAAACTTGATGATACTTGGTGGTAATGATCAGTTCTCTAATCCCACTTGGCTGCCCAACTTTCACTCTTCTAGGTTCAAGCGTTCGTTTCCAGTAACACTTTGAATTTTTAGGTTTCACTCTGTTTTCTGCTATATAGATAGATGTGTTTGGAATTCTAAATCAAACACGGTTTGTGCTAGCTCCTTGAAACTTGACCAAATGAAGTAGTTCTAAGTTCTATCTCTATGGTTTGTTTCCTCTTGAAGTACCCCATGCAGAGACTGGCGAAAAACACTTTCGTTTGAAAGGGGTTGCCAAGCGTCCAAAAAACTACTAGTTTGCTGAAATCTCAGCAAACATTTTTTCACCAAAACTTGATGATATTTGGTGGTAATGATCAGTTCACTAATCCCACTTGACTGCCCAACTTTCACTCTTCTAGGTTCAAGCGTTCGTTTCCAGTAACACTTTGAATTTTTAGGTTTCACTCTGTTTTCTGCTATATAGATAGATGTGTTTGGAATTCTAAATCAAACACGGTTTGTGCTAGCTCCTTGAAACTTGACAAAATAAAGTAGTTCTAAGTTCTATCTCTATGGTTTGTTTCCTCTTGAAGTACCCCATGCAGAGACTGGCGAAAAACACTTTCGTTTGAAAGGGGTTGCCAAGCGTCCAAAAAACTACTAGTTTGCTGAAATCTCAGCAAACATTTTTTCACCAAAACTTGATGATACTTGGTGGTAATGATCAGTTCACTAATCCCACTTGGCTGCCCAACTTTCACTCTTCTAGGTTCAAGCGTTCGTTTCCAGTAACACTTTGAATTTTTAGATTTCACTCTGTTTTCTGCTATATAGATAGATGTGTTTGAAACTCTGAGTCAAACACGGTTTGTGCTAGCTGCGTGAAACTTGACAAAATGAAATAGTTCTAAGTTCTATCTCTATGGTTTGTTTCCTCTTGAAGTACCCCATGCAGAGACTGGCGAAAAACACTTTCGTTTGAAAGGGGTTGCCAAGCTTCCAAAAAACTACTAGTTTGCTGAAATCTCAGCAAACATTTTTTCACCAAAACTTGATGATACTTGGTGGTAATGATCAGTTCACTAATCCCACTTGACTGCCCAACTTTCACTCTTCTAGGTTCAAGCGTTCGTTTCCAGTAACACTTTGAATTTTTAGATTTCACTCTGTTTTCTGCTATATAGATAGATGTGTTTGAAACTCTGAGTCAAACACGGTTTGTGCTAGCTGCGTGAAACTTGACAAAATGAAATAGTTCTAAGTTCTATCTCTATGGTTTGTTTCCTCTTGAAGTACCCCATGCAGAGACTGGCGCAAAACACTTTCGTTTGAAAGGGGTTGCCAAGCTTCCAAAAAACTACTAGTTTGCTGAAATCTCAGCAAACATTTTTTCCCCAAATCTTGATGATACTTGGTGGTAATGATCAGTTCACTAATCTCACTTGGCTGCCCAACTTTCACTCTTCTAGGTTCAAGCGTTCGTTTCCAGTAACACTTTGAATTTTTAGGTTTCACTCTGTTTTCTGCTATATAGATAGATGTGTTTGAAACTCTGAATCAAACACGGTTTGTGCTAGCTCCTTGAAACTTGACCAAATGAAGTAGTTCTAAGTTCTATCTCTATGGTTTGTTTCCTCTTGAAGTACCCCATGCAGAGACTGGCGTAAAACACTTTCGTGTGAAAGGGGTTGACAAGCGTCCAAAAAACTACTAGTTTGCTGAAATCTCAGCAAACAGTTTTTCACCAAAACTTGATGATACTTGGTGGAAATGATCAGTTCACTAATCCCACTTGGCTGCCCAACTTTCACTCTTCTAGGTTCAAGCGTTCGTTTCCAGTAACATTTTGAATTTTTAGGTTTCACTCTGTTTTCTGCTATATAGATAGATGTGTTTGGAATTCTAAATCAAACACGGTTTGTGCTAGCTCCTTGAAACTTGACCAAATGAAGTAGTTCTAAGTTCTATCTCTATGGTTTGTTTCCTCTTGAAGTACCCCATGCAGAGACTGGCGAAAAACACTTTCGTTTGAAAGGGGTTGCCAAGCGTCCAAAAAACTACTAGTTTGCTGAAATCTCAGCAAACATTTTTTCACCAAAACTTGATGATACTTGGTGGTAATGATCAGTTCACTAATCCCACTTGGCTGCCCAACTTTCACTCTTCTAGGTTCAAGCGTTCGTTTCCAGTAACACTTTGAATTTTTAGGTTTCACTCTGTTTTCTGCTATATAGATAGATGTGTTTGAAACTCTGAGTCAAACACGGTTTGTGCTAGCTGCGTGAAACTTGACAAAATGAAATAGTTCTAAGTTCTATCTCTATGGTTTGTTTCCTCTTGAAGTACCCCATGCAGAGACTGGCGCAAAACACTTTCGTTTGAAAGGGGTTGAAAAGCTTCCAAAAAACTACTAGTTTGCTGAAATCTCAGCAAACATTTTTTCACCAAATCTTGATGATACTTGGTGGTAATGATCAGTTCACTAATCTCACTTGGCTGCCCAACTTTCACTCTTCTAGGTTCAAGCGTTCGTTTCCAGTAACACTTTGAATTTTTAGGTTTCACTCTGTTTTCTGCTACATAGATAGCTGTGTTTGGAATTCTAAATCAAACACTGTTTGTGCTAGCTCCTTGAAACTTGACCAAATGAAGTAGTTCTAAGTTCTATCTCTATGGTTTGTTTCCTCTTGAAGTACCCCCTGCAGAGACTGGCGAAAAACACTTTCGTTTGAAAGGGGTTGCCAAGCGTCCAAAAAACTACTAGTTTGCTGAAATCTCAGCAAACATTTTTTCACCAAAACTTGATGATACTTGGTGGTAATGATCAGTTCACTAATCCCACTTGACTGCCCAACTTTCACTCTTCTAGGTTCAAGCGTTCGTTGCCAGTAACACTTTGAATTTTTAGGTTTCACTCTGTTTTCTGCTATATAGATAGATGTGTTTGAAACTCTGAATCAAACACGGTTTGTGCTAGCTCCTTGAAACTTGACCAAATGAAGTAGTTCTAAGTTCTATCTCTATGGTTTGTTTCCTCTTGAAGTACCCCATGCAGAGACTGGCGAAAAACACTTTCGTTTGAAAGGGGTTGCCAAGCGTCCAAAAAACTACTAGTTTGCTGAAATCTCAGCAAACATTTTTTCACCAAAACTTGATGATACTTGGTGGTAATGATCAGTTCACTAATCCCACTTGGCTGCCCAAATTTCACTCTTCTAGGTTCAAGCGTTCGTTTCCAGTAACACTTTGAATTTTTAGGTTTCACTCTGTTTTCTGCTATATAGATAGTAGTGTTTGAAACTCTGAGTCAAACACGGTTTGTGCTAGCTGCGTGAAACATGACAAAATGAAATAGTTCTAAGTTCTATCTCTATGGTTTGTTTCCTCTTGAAGTACCCCAAGCAGAGACTGGCGAAAAACACTTTCGTTTGAAAGGGGTTGCCAAGCGTCCAAAAAACTACTAGTTTGCTGAAATCTCAGCAAACAGTTTTTCACCAAAACTTGATGATACTTGGTGGTAATGATCAGTTCACTAATCCCACTTGGCTGCCCAACTTTCACTCTTCTAGGTTCAAGCGTTCGTTTCCAGTAACATTTTGAATTTTTAGGTTTCACTCTGTTTTCTGCTATATAGATAGATGTGTTTGGAATTCTAAATCAAACACGGTTTGTGCTAGCTCCTTGAAACTTGACCAAATGAAGTAGTTCTAAGTTCTATCTCTATGGTTTGTTTCCTCTTGAAGTACCCCATGCAGACACTGGCGAAAAACACTTTCGTTTGAAAGGGGTTGCCAAGCGTCCAAAAAACTACTAGTTTGCTGAAATCTCAGCAAACATTTTTTCACCAAAACTTGATGATACTTGGTGGTAATGATCAGTTCACTAATCCCACTTGGCTGCCCAACTTTCACTCTTCTAGGTTCAAGCGTTCGTTTCCAGTAACACTTTGAATTTTTAGGTTTCACTCTGTTTTCTGCTATATAGATAGATGTGTTTGAAACTCTGAGTCAAACACGGTTTGTGCTAGCTGCGTGAAGCTTGAAAAAATGAAATAGTTCTAAGTTCTATCTCTATGGTTTGTTTCCTCTTGAAGTACCCCATGCAGAGACTGGCGCAAAACACTTTCGTTTGAAAGGGGTTGCCAAGCTTCCAAAAAACTACTAGTTTGCTGAAATCTCAGCAAACATTTTTTCACCAAATCTTGATGATACTTGGTGTTAATGATCAGTTCACTAATCTCACTTGGCTGCCCAACTTTCACTCTTCTAGGTTCAAGCGTTCGTTTCCAGTAACACTTTGAATTTTTAGGTTTCACTCTGTTTTCTGCTACATAGATAGCTGTGTTTGGAATTCTAAATCAAACACTGTTTGTGCTAGCTCCTTGAAACTCGACCAAATGAAGTAGTTCTAAGTTCTATCTCTATGGTTTGTTAACTCTTGAAGTACCCCATGCAGAGACTGGCGAAAAACAGTTTCGTTTGAAAGGGGTTGCCAAGCGACCAAAAAACTACTAGTTTGCTGAAATCTCAGCAAACATTTTTTCACCAAAACTTGATGATACTTGGTGGTAATGATCAGTTCACTAATCCCACTTGACTGCCCAACTTTCACTCTTCTAGGTTCAAGCGTTCGTTGCCAGTAACACTTTGAATTTTTAGGTTTCACTCTGTTTTCTGCTATATAGATAGATGTGTTTGAAACTCTGAATCAAACACGGTTTGTGCTAGCTCCTTGAAACTTGACCAAATGAAGTAGTTCTAAGTTCTATCTCTATGGTTTGTTTCCTCTTGAAGTACCCCATGCAGAGACTGGCGAAAAACACTTTCGTTTGAAAGGGGTTGCCAAGCGTCCAAAAAACTACTAGTTTGCTGAAATCTCAGCAAACATTTTTTCACCAAAACTTGATGATACTTGGTGGTAATGATCAGTTCACTAATCCCACTTGGCTGCCCAAATTTCACTCTTCTATGTTCAAGCGTTCGTTTCCAGTAACACTTTGAATTTTTAGGTTTCACTCTGTTTTCTGCTATATAGATAGTAGTGTTTGAAACTCTGAGTCAAACACGGTTTGTGCTAGCTGCGTGAAACTTGACAAAATGAAATAGTTCTAAGTTCTATCTCTATGGTTTGTTTCCTCTTGAAGTACCCCAAGCAGAGACTGGCGAAAAACACTTTCGTTTGAAAGGGGTTGCCAAGCGTCCAAAAAACTACTAGTTTGCTGAAATCTCAGCAAACAGTTTTTCACCAAAACTTGATGATACTTGGTGGTAATGATCAGTTCACTAATCCCACTTGGCTGCCCAACTTTCACTCTTCTAGGTTCAAGCGTTCGTTTCCAGTAACATTTTGAATTTTTAGGTTTCACTCTGTTTTCTGCTATATAGATAGATGTGTTTGGAATTCTAAATCAAACACGGTTTGTGCTAGCTCCTTGAAACTTGACCAAATGAAGTAGTTCTAAGTTCTATCTCTATGGTTTGTTTCCTCTTGAAGTACCCCATGCAGACACTGGCGAAAAACACTTTCGTTTGAAAGGGGTTGCCAAGCGTCCAAAAAACTACTAGTTTGCTGAAATCTCAGCAAACATTTTTTCACCAAAACTTGATGATACTTGGTGGTAATGATCAGTTCACTAATCCCACTTGGCTGCCCAACTTTCACTCTTCTAGGTTCAAGCGTTCGTTTCCAGTAACACTTTGAATTTTTAGGTTTCACTCTGTTTTCTGCTATATAGATAGATGTGTTTGAAACTCTCAATCAAACACGGTTTGTGCTAGCTCCTTGAAACTTGACAAAATGAAGTAGTTCTAAGTTCTATCTCTATGGTTTGTTTCCTCTTGAAGTACCCCATGCAGAGACTGGCGAAAAACACTTTCGTTTGAAAGGGGTTGCCAAGCGTCCAAAAAACTACTAGTTTGCTGAAATCTTAGCAAACATTTTTTCACCTAAACTTGATGATACTTGGTGGTAATGATCAGTTCACTAATCCCACTTGGCTGCCCAACTTTCACTCTTCTAGGTTCAAGCGTTCGTTTCCAGTAACACTTTGAATTTTTAGGTTTCACTCTGTTTTCTGCTATATAGATAGATGTGTTTGAAACTCTGAGTCAAACACGGTTTGTGCTAGCTGCGTGAAACTTGACAAAATGAAATAGTTCTAAGTTCTATCTCTATGGTTTGTTTCCTCTTGAAGTACCCCATGCAGAGACTGGCGCAAAACACTTTCGTTTGAAAGGGGTTGCCAAGCGTCCAAAAAACTACTAGTTTGCTGAAATCTCAGCAAACATTTTTTCACCAAATCTTGATGATACTTGGTGGTAATGATCAGTTCACTAATCTCACTTGGCTGCCCAACTTTCACTCTTCTAGGTTCAAGCGTTCGTTTGCAGTAACACTTTGAATTTTTAGGTTTCACTCTGTTTTCTGCTACATAGATAGCTGTGTTTGGAATTCTAAATCAAACACTGTTTGTGCTAGCTCCTTGAAACTTGACCAAATGAAGTAGTTCTAAGTTCTATCTCTATGGTTTGTTTCCTCTTGAAGTACCCCATGAAGAGACTGGCGAAAAACACTTTCGTTTGAAAGGGGTTGCTAAGATTCCAAAAAACTACTAGTTTGCTGAAATCTCAGCAAACATTTTTTCACCAAAACTTGATGATACTTGGTGGTAATGATCAGTTCACTAATCCCACTTGGCTGCCCAACTTTCTCTCTTCTAGTTTCAAGCGTTCGTTTCCAGTAACACTTTGAATTTTTAGGTTTCACTCTGTTTTCTGCTATATAGATAGATGTGTTTGAAACTCTGAATCAAACACGGTTTGTGCTAGCTCCTTGAAACTTGAAAAAATGAAGTAGTTCTAAGTTCCATCTCTCTGTTTGTTTCCTCTTGAAGTACCCCATGCAGAAACTGGCGAAAAACACTTTCGTTTGAATGGGGTTGCCAAGCTTCCAAAAAACTACTAGTTTTCTGAAATCTCAGCAAACATTTTTTCACCAAATCTTGATGATACTTGGTGGTAATGATCAGTTCACTAATCTCACTTGGCTGCCCAACTTTCACTCTTCTAGGTTCAAGCGTTCGTTTCCAGTAACACTTTGAATTTTTAGGTTTCACTCTGTTTTCTGCTACATAGATAGCTGTGTTTGGAATTCTAAATCAAACACTGTTTGTGCTAGCTCCTTGAAACTCGACCAAATGAAGTAGTTCTAAGTTCTATCTCTATGGTTTGTTAACTCTTGAAGTACCCCATGCAGAGACTGGCGAAAAACAGTTTCGTTTGAAAGGGGTTGCCAAGCTTCCAAAAAACTACTAGTTTGCTGAAATCTCAGCAAACATTTTTTCACCAAAACTTGATGATACTTGGTGGTAATGATCAGTTCACTAATCCCACTTGGCTGCCCAACTTTCACTCTTCTAGGTTCAAGCGTTCGTTGCCAGTAACACTTTGAATTTTTAGGTTTCACTCTGTTTTCTGCTATATAGATAGATGTGTTTGAAACTCTGAATCAAACACGGTTTGTGCTAGCTCCTTGAAACTTGACCAAATGAAGTAGTTCTAAGTTCTATCTCTATGGTTTGTTTCCTCTTGAAGTACCCCATGCAGAGACTGGCGAAAAACACTTTCGTTTGAAAGGGGTTGCCAAGCGTCCAAAAAACTACTAGTTTGCTGAAATCTCAGCAAACATTTTTTCACCAAAACTTGATGATACTTGGTGGTAATGATCAGTTCACTAATCCCACTTGGCTGCCCAAATTTCACTCTTCTAGGTTCAAGCGTTCGTTTCCAGTAACACTTTGAATTTTTAGGTTTCACTCTGTTTTCTGCTATATAGATAGATGTGTTTGAAACTCTGAGTCAAACACGGTTTGTGCTAGCTGCGTGAAACTTGACAAAATGAAATAGTTCTAAGTTCTATCTCTATGGTTTGTTTCCTCTTGAAGTACCCCAAGCAGAGACTGGCGAAAAACACTTTCGTTTGAAAGGGGTTGCCAAGCGTCCAAAAAACTACTAGTTTGCTGAAATCTCAGCAAACAGTTTTTCACCAAAACTTGATGATACTTGGTGGTAATGATCAGTTCACTAATCCCACTTGGCTGCCCAACTTTCACTCTTCTAGGTTCAAGCGTTCGTTTCCAGTAACATTTTGAATTTTTAGGTTTCACTCTGTTTTCTGCTATATAGATAGATGTGTTTGGAATTCTAAATCAAACACGGTTTGTGCTAGCTCCTTGAAACTTGACCAAATGAAGTAGTTCTAAGTTCTATCTCTATGGTTTGTTTCCTCTTGAAGTACCCCATGCAGACACTGGCGAAAAACACTTTCGTTTGAATGGGGTTGCCAAGCGTCCAAAAAACTACTAGTTTGCTGAAATCTCAGCAAACATTTTTTCACCAAAACTTGATGATACTTGGTGGTAATGATCAGTTCACTAATCCCACTTGGCTGCCCAACTTTCACTCTTCTAGGTTCAAGCGTTCGTTTCCAGTAACACTTTGAATTTTTAGGTTTCACTCTGTTTTCTGCTATATAGATAGATGTGTTTGAAACTCTGAGTCAAACACGGTTTGTGCTAGCTGCGTGAAACTTGACAAAATGAAATAGTTCTAAGTTCTATCTCTATGGTTTGTTTCCTCTTGAAGTACCCCATGCAGAGACTGGCGCAAAACACTTTCGTTTGAAAGTGGTTGCCAAGCTTCCAAAAAAATACTAGTTTGCTGAAATCTCATCAAACATTTTTTCACCAAAACTTGATGATACTTGGTGGTAATGATCAGTTCACTAATCTCACTTGGCTGCCCAACTTTCACTCTTCTAGGTTCAAGCGTTCGTTTCCAGTAACACTTTGAATTTTTAGGTTTCACTCTGTTTTCTGCTATATAGATAGATGTGTTTGAAACTCTGAATCAAACACGGTTTGTGCTAGCTCCTTTAAACTTGACCAAATGAAGTAGTTCTAAGTTCTATCTCTATGGTTTGTTTCCTCTTGAAGTACCCCATGCAGAGACTGGCGCAAAACACTTTCGTTTGAAAGGGGTTGCCAAGCGTCCAAAAAACTACTAGTTTGCTGAAATCTCAGCAAACATTTTTTCACCAAATCTTGATGATACTTGGTGGTAATGATCAGTTCACTAATCTCACTTGGCTGCCCAACTTTCACTCTTCTAGGTTCAAGCGTTCGTTTGCAGTAACACTTTGAATTTTTAGGTCTCACTCTGTTTTCTGCTATATAGATAGATGTGTTTGGAATTCTAAATCAAACACTGTTTGTGCTAGCTCCTTGAAACTTGACCAAATGAAGTAGTTCTAAGTTCTATCTCTATGGTTTGTTTCCTCTTGAAGTACCCCATGAAGAGACTGGCGAAAAACACTTTCGTTTGAAAGGGGTTGCTAAGATTCCAAAAAACTACTAGTTTGCTGAAATCTCAGCAAACATTTTTTCACCAAAACTTGATGATACTTGGTGGTAATGATCAGTTCACTAATCCCACTTGGCTGCCCAACTTTCTCTCTTCTAGTTTCAAGCGTTCGTTTCCAGTAACACTTTGAATTTTTAGGTTTCACTCTGTTTTCTGCTATATAGATAGATGTGTTTGAAACTCTGAGTCAAACACGGTTTGTGCTAGCTGCGTGAAACTTGACAAAATGAAATAGTTCTAAGTTCTATCTCTATGGTTTGTTTCCTCTTGAAGTACCCCATGCAGAGACTGGCGCAAAACACTTTCGTTTGAAAGGGGTTGCCAAGCGTCCAAAAAACTACTAGTTTGCTGAAATCTCAGCAAACATTTTTTCACCAAATCTTGATGATACTTGGTGGTAATGATCAGTTCACTAATCTCACTTGGCTGCCCAACTTTCACTCTTCTAGGTTCAAGCGTTCGTTTGCAGTAACACTTTGAATTTATAGGTTTCACTCTGTTTTCTGCTACATAGATAGCTGTGTTTGGAATTCTAAATCAAACACTGTTTGTGCTAGCTCCTTGAAACTTGACCAAATGAAGTAGTTCTAAGTTCTATCTCTATGGTTTGTTTCCTCTTGAAGTACCCCATGAAGAGACTGGCGAAAAACACTTTCGTTTGAAAGGGGTTGCTCAGATTCCAAAAAACTACTAGTTTGCTGAAATCTCAGCAAACATTTTTTCACCAAAACTTGATGATACTTGGTGGTAATGATCAGTTCACTAATCCCACTTGGCTGCCCAACTTTCTCTCTTCTAGTTTCAAGCGTTCGTTTCCAGTAACACTTTGAATTTTTAGGTTTCACTCTGTTTTCTGCTATATACATAGATGTGTTTGAAACTCTGAATCAAACACGGTTTGTGCTAGCTCCTTGAAACTTGACAAAATGAAGTAGTTCTAAGTTCCATCTCTATGTTTGTTTCCTCTTGAAGTACCCCATGCAGAAACTGGCGAAAAACACTTTCGTTTGAATGGGGTTGCCAAGCTTCCAAAAAACTACTAGTTTTCTGAAATCTCAGCAAACATTTTTTCACCAAATCTTGATGATACTTGGTGGTAATGATCAGTTCACTAATCTCACTTGGCTGCCCAACTTTCACTCTTCTAGGTTCAAGCGTTCGTTTCCAGTAACACTTTGAATTTTTAGGTTTCACTCTGTTTTCTGCTACATAGATAGCTGTGTTTGGAATTCTAAATCAAACACTGTTTGTGCTAGCTCCTTGAAACTCGACCAAATGAAGTAGTTCTAAGTTCTATCTCTATGGTTTGTTAACTCTTGAAGTACCCCATGAGGAGACTGGCGAAAAACAGTTTCGTTTGAAAGGGGTTGCCAAGCTTCCAAAAAACTACTAGTTTGCTGAAATCTCAGCAAACATTTTTTCACCAAAACTTGATGATACTTGGTGGTAATGATCAGTTCACTAATCCCACTTGGCTGCCCAACTTTCACTCTTCTAGGTTCAAGCGTTCGTTTCCAGTAACACTTTGAATTTTTAGGTTTCACTCTGTTTTCTGCTATATAGATAGATGTGTTTGAAACTCTGAATCAAACACGGTTTGTGCTAGCTGCGTGAAACTTGACAAAATGAAGTAGTTCTAAGTTCTATCTCTATGGTTTGTTTCCTCTTGAAGTACCCCATGCAGAGACTGGCGAAAAACACTTTCGTTTGAAAGGGGTTGCCAAGCGTCCAAAAAACTACTAGTTTGCTGAAATCTCAGCAAACATTTTTTCACCAAAACTTGATGATACTTGGTGGTAATGATCAGTTCACTAATCCCACTTGGCTGCCCAACTTTCACTCTTCTAGGTTCAAGCGTTCGTTTCCAGTAACACTTTGAATTTTTAGGTTTCACTCTGTTTTCTGCTATATAGATAGATGTGTTTGGAATTCTAAATCAAACACGGTTTGTGCTAGCTCCTTGAAACTTGACCAAATGAAGTAGTTCTAAGTTCTCTCTCTATGGATTGTTTCCTCTTGAAGTACCCCATGCAGAGACTGGCGAAAAACACTTTCGTTTGAAAGGGGTTGCCAAGCTTCCAAAAAACTACTAGTTTGCTGAAATCTCAGCAAACATTTTTTCACCAAAACTTGATGATACTTGGTGGTAATGATCAGTTCACTAATCCCACTTGACTGCCCAACTTTCACTCTTCTAGGTTCAAGCGTTCGTTTCCAGTAACACTTTGAATTTTTAGGTTTCACTCTGTTTTCTGCTATATAGATAGATGTGTTTGGAATTCTAAATCAAACACGGTTTGTGCTAGCTCCTTGAAACTTGACAAAATGAAGTAGTTCTAAGTTCTATCTCTATGGTTTGTTTCCTCTTGAAGTACCCCATGCAGAGACTGGCGAAAAACACTTTCGTTTGAAAGGTGTTGCCAAGCGTCCAAAAAACTACTAGTTTGCTGAAATCTCAGCAAACATTTTTTCACCAAAACTTGATGATACTTGGTGGTAATGATCAGTTCACTAATCCCACTTGGCTGCCCAACTTTCACTCTTCTAGGTTCAAGCGTTCGTTTCCAGTAACACTTTGAATTTTTAGGTTTCACTCTGTTTTCTGCTATATAGATAGATGTGTTTGAAACTCTGAGTCAAACACGGTTTGTGCTAGCTGCGTGAAACTTGACAAAATGAAATAGTTCTAAGTTCTATCTCTATGGTTTGTTTCCTCTTGAAGTACCCCATGCAGAGACTGGCGCAAAACACTTTCGTTTGAAAGGGGTTGCCAAGCGTCCAAAAAACTACTAGTTTGCTGAAATCTCAGCAAACATTTTTTCACCAAATCTTGATGATACTTGGTGGTAATGATCAGTTCACTAATCTCACTTGGCTGCCCAACTTTCACTCTTCTAGGTTCAAGCGTTCGTTTGCAGTAACACTTTGAATTTTTAGGTTTCACTCTGTTTTCTGCTACATAGATAGCTGTGTTTGGAATTCTAAATCAAACACTGTTTGTGCTAGCTCCTTGAAACTTGACCAAATGAAGTAGTTCTAAGTTCTATCTCTATGGTTTGTTTCCTCTTGAAGTACCCCATGAAGAGACTGGCGAAAAACACTTTCGTTTGAAAGGGGTTGCTAAGATTCCAAAAAACTACTAGTTTGCTGAAATCTCAGCAAACATTTTTTCACCAAAACTTGATGATACTTGGTGGTAATGATCAGTTCACTAATCCCACTTGGCTGCCCAACTTTCACTCTTCTAGGTTCAAGCGTTCGTTTCCAGTAACACTTTGAATTTTTAGGTTTCACTCTGTTTTCTGCTATATAGATAGATGTGTTTGAAACTCTGAGTCAAACACGGTTTGTGCTAGCTGCGTGAAACTTGACAAAATGAAATAGTTCTAAGTTCTATCTCTATGGTTTGTTTCCTCTTGAAGTACCCCAAGCAGAGACTGGCGCAAAACACTTTCGTTTGAAAGGGGTTGCCAAGCTTCCAAAAAACTACTAGTTTGCTGAAATCTCAGCAAACATTTTTTCACCAAATCTTGATGATACTTGGTGGTAATGATCAGTTCACTAATCTCACTTGGCTGCCCAACTTTCACTCTTCTAGGTTCAAGCGTTCGTTTCCAGTAACACTTTGAATTTTTAGGTTTCACTCTGTTTTCTGCTACATAGATAGCTGTGTTTGGAATTCTAAATCAAACACTGTTTGTGCTAGCTCCTTGAAACTTGACCAAATTAAGTAGTTCTAAGTTCTATCTCTATGGTTTGTTTCCTCTTGAAGTACCCCATGCAGAGACTGGCGAAAAACACTTTCGTTTGAAAGGGGTTGCCAAGATTCCAAAAAACTACTAGTTTGCTGAAATCTCAGCAAACAATTTTTCACCAAAACTTGATGATACTTGGTGGTAATGATCAGTTCACTAATCCCACTTGGCTGCCCAACTTTCACTCTTCTAGGTTCAAGCGTTCGTTTCCAGTAACATTTTTTATTTTTAGGTTTCACTCTGTTTTCTGCTATATAGATAGATGTGTTTGGAATTCTAAATCAAACACGGTTTGTGCTAGCTCCTTGAAACTTGACCAAATGAAGTAGTTCTAAGTTCTATCTCTATGGTTTGTTTCCTCTTGAAGTACCCCATGCAGAGACTGGCGAAAAACACTTTCGTTTGAAAGGGGTTGCCAAGCGTCCAAAAAACTACTAGTTTGCTGAAATCTCAGCAAACATTTTTTCACCAAAACTTGATGATACTTGGTGGTAATGATCAGTTCACTAATCCCACTTGGCTGCCCAACTTTCACTCTTCTAGGTTCAAGCGTTCGTTTCCAGTAACACTTTGAAATTTTAGGTTTCACTCTGTTTTCTGCTATATAGATAGATGTGTTTGAAACTCTGAGTCAAACACGGTTTGTGCTAGCTGCGTGAAACTTGACAAAATGAAATAGTTCTAAGTTCTATCTCTATGGTTTGTTTACTCTTGAAGTACCCCATGCAGAGACTGGCGCAAAACACTTTCGTTTGAAAGGGGTTGCCAAGCTTCCAAAAAACTACTAGTTTGCTGAAATCTCAGCAAACATTTTTTCACCAAATCTTGATGATACTTGGTGGTAATGATCAGTTCACTAATCTCACTTGGCTGTCCATCTTTCACTCTTCTAGGTTCAAGCGTTCGTTTCCAGTAACACTTTGAATTTTTAGGTTTCACTCTGTTTTCTGCTACATAGATAGCTGTGTTTGGAATTCTAAATCAAACACGGTTTGTGCTAGCTCCTTGAAACTTGACCAAATGAAGTAGTTCTAAGTTCTATCTCTATGGTTTGTTTCCTCTTGAAGTACCCCATGCAGAGACTGGCGAAAAACACTTTCGTTTGAAAGGGGTTGCCAAGCTTCCAAAAAACTACTAGTTTGCTGAAATCTCAGCAAACATTTTTTCACCAAATCTTGATGATACTTGGTGGTAATGATCAGTTCACTAATCCCACTTGGCTGCCCAACTTTCACTCTTCTAGGTTCAAGCGTTCGTTTCCAGTAACACTTTGAATTTTTAGGTTTCACTCTGTTTTCTGCTATATAGATAGATGTGTTTGAAACTCTGAGTCAAACACGGTTTGTGCTAGCTGCGTGAAACTTGACAAAATGAAATAGTTCTAAGTTCTATCTCTATGGTTTGTTTCCTCTTGAAGTACCCCATGCAGAGACTGGCGCAAAACACTTTCGTTTGAAAGGGGTTGCCAAGCTTCCAAAAAACTACTAGTTTGCTGAAATCTCAGCAAACATTTTTTCACCAAATCTTGATGATACTTGGTGGTAATGATCAGTTCACTAATCTCACTTGGCTGCCCAACTTTCACTCTTCTAGGTTCAAGCGTTCGTTTCCAGTAACACTTTGAATTTTTAGGTTTCACTCTGTTTTCTGCTACATAGATAGCTGTGTTTGGAATTCTAAATCAAACACTGTTTGTGCTAGCTCCTTGAAACTTGACCAAATTAAGTAGTTCTAAGTTCTATCTCTATGGTTTGTTTCCTCTTGAAGTACCCCATGCAGAGACTGGCGAAAAACACTTTCGTTTGAAAGGGGTTGCCAAGATTCCAAAAAACTACTAGTTTGCTGAAATCTCAGGAAACATTTTTTCACCAAAACTTGATGATACTTGGTGGTAATGATCAGTTCACTAATCCCACCTGGCTGCCCAACTTTCTCTCTTCTAGGTTCAAGCGTTCGTTTCCAGTAACACTTTGAATTTTTAGGTTTCACTCTGTTTTCTGCTATATAGATAGATGTGTTTGAAACTCTGAATCAAACACGGTTTGTGCTAGCTCCTTGAAACTTGACAAAATGAAGTAGTTCTAAGTTCTATCTCTATGTTTGTTTCCTCTTGAAGTACCCCATGCAGAACCTGGCGAAAAACACTTTCGTTTGAAAGGGGTTGCCAAGCTTCCAAAAAACTACTAGTTTGCTGAAATCTCAGCAAACATTTTTTCACCAAAACTTGATGATACTTGGTGGTAATGATCAGTTCACTAATCCCACTTGGCTGCCCAACTTTCACTCTTCTAGGTTCAAGCGTTCGTTTCCAGTAACACTTTGAATTTTTAGGTTTCACTCTGTTTTCTGCTATATAGATAGATGTGTTTGGAATTCTAAATCAAACACGGTTTGTGCTAGCTCCTTGAAACTTGACCAAATGAAGGAGTTCTAAGTTCTATCTCTATGGTTTGTTTCCTCTTGAAGTACCCCATGCAGAGACTGGCGAAAAACACTTTCGTTTGAAAGGGGGTGCCAAGCGTCCAAAAAACTACTAGTTTGCTGAAATCTCAGCAAACATTTTTTCACCAAATCTTGATGATACTTGGTGGTAATGATCAGTTCAC
Source organism: Callospermophilus lateralis (assembly GCF_048772815.1). Classification (NCBI taxonomy): domain Eukaryota; kingdom Metazoa; phylum Chordata; class Mammalia; order Rodentia; family Sciuridae; genus Callospermophilus; species Callospermophilus lateralis. Next base: position 49,188 of record NW_027515503.1, read on the forward strand.
TAATCTCACTTGGCTGTCCATCTTTCACTCTTCTAGGTTCAAGCGTTCGTTTCCAGTAACACTTTGAATTTTTAGGTTTCACTCTGTTTTCTGCTACATAGATAGCTGTGTTTGGAATTCTAAATCAAACACGGTTTGTGCTAGCTCCTTGAAACTTGACCAAATGAAGTAGTTCTAAGTTCTATCTCTATGGTTTGTTTCCTCTTGAAGTACCCCATGCAGAGACTGGCGAAAAACACTTTCGTTTGAAAGGGGTTGCCAAGCTTCCAAAAAACTACTAGTTTGCTGAAATCTCAGCAAACATTTTTTCACCAAATCTTGATGATACTTGGTGGTAATGATCAGTTCACTAATCCCACTTGGCTGCCCAACTTTCACTCTTCTAGGTTCAAGCGTTCGTTTCCAGTAACACTTTGAATTTTTAGGTTTCACTCTGTTTTCTGCTATATAGATAGATGTGTTTGAAACTCTGAGTCAAACACGGTTTGTGCTAGCTGCGTGAAACTTGACAAAATGAAATAGTTCTAAGTTCTATCTCTATGGTTTGTTTCCTCTTGAAGTACCCCATGCAGAGACTGGCGCAAAACACTTTCGTTTGAAAGGGGTTGCCAAGCTTCCAAAAAACTACTAGTTTGCTGAAATCTCAGCAAACATTTTTTCACCAAATCTTGATGATACTTGGTGGTAATGATCAGTTCACTAATCTCACTTGGCTGTCCATCTTTCACTCTTCTAGGTTCAAGCGTTCGTTTCCAGTAACACTTTGAATTTTTAGGTTTCACTCTGTTTTCTGCTACATAGATAGCTGTGTTTGGAATTCTAAATCAAACACGGTTTGTGCTAGCTCCTTGAAACTTGACCAAATGAAGTAGTTCTAAGTTCTATCTCTATGGTTTGTTTCCTCTTGAAGTACCCCATGCAGAGACTGGCGAAAAACACTTTCGTTTGAAAGGGGTTGCCAAGCTTCCAAAAAACTACTAGTTTGCTGAAATCTCAGCAAACATTTTTTCACCAAATCTTGATGATACTTGTTGGTAATGATCAGTTCACTAATCCCACTTGGCTGCCCAACTTTCACTCTTCTAGGTTCAAGCGTTCGTTTCCAGTAACACTTTGAATTTTTAGGTTTCACTCTGTTTTCTGCTATATAGATAGATGTGTTTGAAACTCTGAGTCAAACACGGTTTGTGCTAGCTGCGTGAAACTTGACAAAATGAAATAGTTCTAAGTTCTATCTCTATGGTTTGTTTCCTCTTGAAGTACCCCATGCAGAGACTGGCGCAAAACACTTTCGTTTGAAAGGGGTTGCCAAGCTTCCAAAAAACTACTAGTTTGCTGAAATCTCAGCAAACATTTTTTCACCAAATCTTGATGATACTTGGTGGTAATGATCAGTTCACTAATCTCACTTGGCTGCCCAACTTTCACTCTTCTAGGTTCAAGCGTTCGTTTCCAGTAACACTTTGAATTTTTAGGTTTCACTCTGTTTTCTGCTATATAGATAGATGTGTTTGAAACTCTGAATCAAACACGGTTTGTGCTAGCTCCTTTAAACTTGACCAAATGAAGTAGTTCTAAGTTCTATCTCTATGGTTTGTTTCCTCTTGAAGTACCCCATGCAGAGACTGGCGCAAAACACTTTCGTTTGAAAGGGGTTGCCAAGCGTCCAAAAAACTACTAGTTTGCTGAAATCTCAGCAAACATTTTTTCACCAAATCTTGATGATACTTGGTGGTAATGATCAGTTCACTAATCTCACTTGGCTGCCCAACTTTCACTCTTCTAGGTTCAAGCGTTCGTTTGCAGTAACACTTTGAATTTTTAGGTTTCACTCTGTTTTCTGCTATATAGATAGATGTGTTTGGAATTCTAAATCAAACACTGTTTGTGCTAGCTCCTTGAAACTTGACCAAATGAAGTAGTTCTAAGTTCTATCTCTATGGTTTGTTTCCTCTTGAAGTACCCCATGAAGAGACTGGCGAAAAACACTTTCGTTTGAAAGGGGTTGCTAAGATTCCAAAAAACTACTAGTTTGCTGAAATCTCAGCAAACATTTTTTCACCAAAACTTGATGATACTTGGTGGTAATGATCAGTTCACTAATCCCACTTGGCTGCCCAACTTTCTCTCTTCTAGTTTCAAGCGTTCGTTTCCAGTAACACTTTGAATTTTTAGGTTTCACTCTGTTTTCTGCTATATAGATAGATGTGTTTGAAACTCTGAGTCAAACACGGTTTGTGCTAGCTGCGTGAAACTTGACAAAATGAAATAGTTCTAAGTTCTATCTCTATGGTTTGTTTCCTCTTGAAGTACCCCATGCAGAGACTGGCGCAAAACACTTTCGTTTGAAAGGGGTTGCCAAGCGTCCAAAAAACTACTAGTTTGCTGAAATCTCAGCAAACATTTTTTCACCAAATCTTGATGATACTTGGTGGTAATGATCAGTTCACTAATCTCACTTGGCTGCCCAACTTTCACTCTTCTAGGTTCAAGCGTTCGTTTGCAGTAACACTTTGAATTTTTAGGTTTCACTCTGTTTTCTGCTACATAGATAGCTGTGTTTGGAATTCTAAATCAAACACTGTTTGTGCTAGCTCCTTGAAACTTGACCAAATGAAGTAGTTCTAAGTTCTATCTCTATGGTTTGTTTCCTCTTGAAGTACCCCATGAAGAGACTGGCGAAAAACACTTTCGTTTGAAAGGGGTTGCTCAGATTCCAAAAAACTACTAGTTTGCTGAAATCTCAGCAAACATTTTTTCACCAAAACTTGATGATACTTGGTGGTAATGATCAGTTCACTAATCCCACTTGGCTGCCCAACTTTCTCTCTTCTAGTTTCAAGCGTTCGTTTCCAGTAACACTTTGAATTTTTAGGTTTCACTCTGTTTTCTGCTATATAGATAGATGTGTTTGAAACTCTGAATCAAACACGGTTTGTGCTAGCTCCTTGAAACTTGACAAAATGAAGTAGTTCTAAGTTCCATCTCTATGTTTGTTTCCTCTTGAAGTACCCCATGCAGAAACTGGCGAAAAACACTTTCGTTTGAATGGGGTTGCCAAGCTTCCAAAAAACTACTAGTTTTCTGAAATCTCAGCAAACATTTTTTCACCAAATCTTGATGATACTTGGTGGTAATGATCAGTTCACTAATCTCACTTGGCTGCCCAACTTTCACTCTTCTAGGTTCAAGCGTTCGTTTCCAGTAACACTTTGAATTTTTAGGTTTCACTCTGTTTTCTGCTACATAGATAGCTGTGTTTGGAATTCTAAATCAAACACTGTTTGTGCTAGCTCCTTGAAACTCGACCAAATGAAGTAGTTCTAAGTTCTATCTCTATGGTTTGTTAACTCTTGAAGTACCCCATGCAGAGACTGGCGAAAAACAGTTTCGTTTGAAAGGGGTTGCCAAGCTTCCAAAAAACTACTAGTTTGCTGAAATCTCAGCAAACATTTTTTCACCAAAAATTGATGATACTTGGTGGTAATGATCAGTTCACTAATCCCACTTGGCTGCCCAACTTTCACTCTTCTAGGTTCAAGCGTTCGTTTCCAGTAACACTTTGAATTTTTAGGTTTCACTCTGTTTTCTGCTATATAGATAGATGTGTTTGAAACTCTGAATCAAACACGGTTTGTGCTAGCTGCGTGAAACTTGACAAAATGAAGTAGTTCTAAGTTCTATCTCTATGGTTTGTTTCCTCTTGAAGTACCCCATGCAGAGACTGGCGAAAAACACTTTCGTTTGAAAGGGGTTGCCAAGCGTCCAAAAAACTACTAGTTTGCTGAAATCTCAGCAAACATTTTTTCACCAAAACTTGATGATACTTGGTGGTAATGATCAGTTCACTAATCCCACTTGGCTGCCCAACTTTCACTCTTCTAGGTTCAAGCGTTCGTTTCCAGTAACACTTTGAATTTTTAGGTTTCACTCTGTTTTCTGCTATATAGATAGATGTGTTTGGAATTCTAAATCAAACACGGTTTGTGCTAGCTCCTTGAAACTTGACCAAATGAAGTAGTTCTAAGTTCTCTCTCTATGGATTGTTTCCTCTTGAAGTACCCCATGCAGAGACTGGCGAAAAACACTTTCGTTTGAAAGGGGTTGCCAAGCTTCCAAAAAACTACTAGTTTGCTGAAATCTCAGCAAACATTTTTTCACCAAAACTTGATGATACTTGGTGGTAATGATCAGTTCACTAATCCCACTTGACTGCCCAACTTTCACTCTTCTAGGTTCAAGCGTTCGTTTCCAGTAACACTTTGAATTTTTAGGTTTCACTCTGTTTTCTGCTATATAGATAGATGTGTTTGGAATTCTAAATCAAACACGGTTTGTGCTAGCTCCTTGAAACTTGACAAAATGAAGTAGTTCTAAGTTCTATCTCTATGGTTTGTTTCCTCTTGAAGTACCCCATGCAGAGACTGGCGAAAAACACTTTCGTTTGAAAGGTGTTGCCAAGCGTCCAAAAAACTACTAGTTTGCTGAAATCTCAGCAAACATTTTTTCACCAAAACTTGATGATACTTGGTGGTAATGATCAGTTCACTAATCCCACTTGGCTGCCCAACTTTCACTCTTCTAGGTTCAAGCGTTCGTTTCCAGTAACACTTTGAATTTTTAGGTTTCACTCTGTTTTCTGCTATATAGATAGATGTGTTTGAAACTCTGAGTCAAACACGGTTTGTGCTAGCTGCGTGAAACTTGACAAAATGAAATAGTTCTAAGTTCTATCTCTATGGTTTGTTTCCTCTTGAAGTACCCCATGCAGAGACTGGCGCAAAACACTTTCGTTTGAAAGGGGTTGCCAAGCGTCCAAAAAACTACTAGTTTGCTGAAATCTCAGCAAACATTTTTTCACAAAATCTTGATGATACTTGGTGGTAAAGATCAGTTCACTAATCTCACTTGGCTGCCCAACTTTCACTCTTCTAGGTTCAAGCGTTCGTTTGCAGTAACACTTTGAATTTTTAGGTTTCACTCTGTTTTCTGCTACATAGATAGCTGTGTTTGGAATTCTAAATCAAACACTGTTTGTGCTAGCTCCTTGAAACTTGACCAAATGAAGTAGTTCTAAGTTCTATCTCTATGGTTTGTTTCCTCTTGAAGTACCCCATGAAGAGACTGGCGAAAAACACTTTCGTTTGAAAGGGGTTGCTAAGATTCCAAAAAACTACTAGTTTGCTGAAATCTCAGCAAACATTTTTTCACCAAAACTTGATGATACTTGGTGGTAATGATCAGTTCACTAATCCCACTTGGCTGCCCAACTTTCACTCTTCTAGGTTCAAGCGTTCGTTTCCAGTAACACTTTGAATTTTTAGGTTTCACTCTGTTTTCTGCTATATAGATAGATGTGTTTGAAACTCTGAGTCAAACACGGTTTGTGCTAGCTGCGTGAAACTTGACAAAATGAAATAGTTCTAAGTTCTATCTCTATGGTTTGTTTCCTCTTGAAGTACCCCATGCAGAGACTGGCGCAAAACACTTTCGTTTGAAAGGGGTTGCCAAGCTTCCAAAAAACTACTAGTTTGCTGAAATCTCAGCAAACATTTTTTCACCAAATCTTGATGATACTTGGTGGTAATGATCAGTTCACTAATCTCACTTGGCTGCCCAACTTTCACTCTTCTAGGTTCAAGCGTTCGTTTCCAGTAACACTTTGAATTTTTAGGTTTCACTCTGTTTTCTGCTACATAGATAGCTGTGTTTGGAATTCTAAATCAAACACTGTTTGTGCTAGCTCCTTGAAACTTGACCAAATTAAGTAGTTCTAAGTTCTATCTCTATGGTTTGTTTCCTCTTGAAGTACCCCATGCAGAGACTGGCGAAAAACACTTTCGTTTGAAAGGGGTTGCCAAGATTCCAAAAAACTACTAGTTTGCTGAAATCTCAGCAAACAATTTTTCACCAAAACTTGATGATACTTGGTGGTAATGATCAGTTCACTAATCCCACTTGGCTGCCCAACTTTCACTCTTCTAGGTTCAAGCGTTCGTTTCCAGTAACATTTTTTATTTTTAGGTTTCACTCTGTTTTCTGCTATATAGATAGATGTGTTTGGAATTCTAAATCAAACACGGTTTGTGCTAGCTCCTTGAAACTTGACCAAATGAAGTAGTTCTAAGTTCTATCTCTATGGTTTGTTTCCTCTTGAAGTACCCCATGCAGAGACTGGCGAAAAACACTTTCGTTTGAAAGGGGTTGCCAAGCGTCCAAAAAACTACTAGTTTGCTGAAATCTCAGCAAACATTTTTTCACCAAAACTTGATGATACTTGGTGGTAATGATCAGTTCACTAATCCCACTTGGCTGCCCAACTTTCACTCTTCTAGGTTCAAGCGTTCGTTTCCAGTAACACTTTGAAATTTTAGGTTTCACTCTGTTTTCTGCTATATAGATAGATGTGTTTGAAACTCTGAGTCAAACACGGTTTGTGCTAGCTGCGTGAAACTTGACAAAATGAAATAGTTCTAAGTTCTATCTCTATGGTTTGTTTACTCTTGAAGTACCCCATGCAGAGACTGGCGCAAAACACTTTCGTTTGAAAGGGGTTGCCAAGCTTCCAAAAAACTACTAGTTTGCTGAAATCTCAGCAAACATTTTTTCACCAAATCTTGATGATACTTGGTGGTAATGATCAGTTCACTAATCTCACTTGGCTGTCCATCTTTCACTCTTCTAGGTTCAAGCGTTCGTTTCCAGTAACACTTTGAATTTTTAGGTTTCACTCTGTTTTCTGCTACATAGATAGCTGTGTTTGGAATTCTAAATCAAACACGGTTTGTGCTAGCTCCTTGAAACTTGACCAAATGAAGTAGTTCTAAGTTCTATCTCTATGGTTTGTTTCCTCTTGAAGTACCCCATGCAGAGACTGGCGAAAAACACTTTCGTTTGAAAGGGGTTGCCAAGCTTCCAAAAAACTACTAGTTTGCTGAAATCTCAGCAAACATTTTTTCACCAAATCTTGATGATACTTGGTGGTAATGATCAGTTCACTAATCCCACTTGGCTGCCCAACTTTCACTCTTCTAGGTTCAAGCGTTCGTTTCCAGTAACACTTTGAATTTTTAGGTTTCACTCTGTTTTCTGCTATATAGATAGATGTGTTTGAAACTCTGAGTCAAACACGGTTTGTGCTAGCTGCGTGAAACTTGACAAAATGAAATAGTTCTAAGTTCTATCTCTATGGTTTGTTTCCTCTTGAAGTACCCCATGCAGAGACTGGCGCAAAACACTTTCGTTTGAAAGGGGTTGCCAAGCTTCCAAAAAACTACTAGTTTGCTGAAATCTCAGCAAACATTTTTTCACCAAATCTTGATGATACTTGGTGGTAATGATCAGTTCACTAATCTCACTTGGCTGCCCAACTTTCACTCTTCTAGGTTCAAGCGTTCGTTTCCAGTAACACTTTGAATTTTTAGGTTTCACTCTGTTTTCTGCTACATAGATAGCTGTGTTTGGAATTCTAAATCAAACACTGTTTGTGCTAGCTCCTTGAAACTTGACCAAATTAAGTAGTTCTAAGTTCTATCTCTATGGTTTGTTTCCTCTTGAAGTACCCCATGCAGAGACTGGCGCAAAACACTTTCGTTTGAAAGGGGTTGCCAAGCGTCCAAAAAACTACTAGTTTGCTGAAATCTCAGCAAACATTTTTTCACCAAATCTTGATGATACTTGGTGGTAAAGATCAGTTCACTAATCTCACTTGGCTGCCCAACTTTCACTCTTCTAGGTTCAAGCGTTCGTTTGCAGTAACACTTTGAATTTTTAGGTTTCACTCTGTTTTCTGCTACATAGATAGCTGTGTTTGGAATTCTAAATCAAACACTGTTTGTGCTAGCTCCTTGAAACTTGACCAAATGAAGTAGTTCTAAGTTCTATCTCTATGGTTTGTTTCCTCTTGAAGTACCCCATGAAGAGACTGGCGAAAAACACTTTCGTTTGAAAGGGGTTGCTAAGATTCCAAAAAACTACTAGTTTGCTGAAATCTCAGCAAACATTTTTTCACCAAAACTTGATGATACTTGGTGGTAATGATCAGTTCACTAATCCCACTTGGCTGCCCAACTTTCACTCTTCTAGGTTCAAGCGTTCGTTTCCAGTAACACTTTGAATTTTTAGGTTTCACTCTGTTTTCTGCTATATAGATAGATGTGTTTGAAACTCTGAGTCAAACACGGTTTGTGCTAGCTGCGTGAAACTTGACAAAATGAAATAGTTCTAAGTTCTATCTCTATGGTTTGTTTCCTCTTGAAGTACCCCATGCAGAGACTGGCGCAAAACACTTTCGTTTGAAAGGGGTTGCCAAGCTTCCAAAAAACTACTAGTTTGCTGAAATCTCAGCAAACATTTTTTCACCAAATCTTGATGATACTTGGTGGTAATGATCAGTTCACTAATCTCACTTGGCTGCCCAACTTTCACTCTTCTAGGTTCAAGCGTTCGTTTCCAGTAACACTTTGAATTTTTAGGTTTCACTCTGTTTTCTGCTACATAGATAGCTGTGTTTGGAATTCTAAATCAAACACTGTTTGTGCTAGCTCCTTGAAACTTGACCAAATTAAGTAGTTCTAAGTTCTATCTCTATGGTTTGTTTCCTCTTGAAGTACCCCATGCAGAGACTGGCGAAAAACACTTTCGTTTGAAAGGGGTTGCCAAGATTCCAAAAAACTACTAGTTTGCTGAAATCTCAGCAAACAATTTTTCACCAAAACTTGATGATACTTGGTGGTAATGATCAGTTCACTAATCCCACTTGGCTGCCCAACTTTCACTCTTCTAGGTTCAAGCGTTCGTTTCCAGTAACATTTTTTATTTTTAGGTTTCACTCTGTTTTCTGCTATATAGATAGATGTGTTTGGAATTCTAAATCAAACACGGTTTGTGCTAGCTCCTTGAAACTTGACCAAATGAAGTAGTTCTAAGTTCTATCTCTATGGTTTGTTTCCTCTTGAAGTACCCCATGCAGAGACTGGCGAAAAACACTTTCGTTTGAAAGGGGTTGCCAAGCGTCCAAAAAACTACTAGTTTGCTGAAATCTCAGCAAACATTTTTTCACCAAAACTTGATGATACTTGGTGGTAATGATCAGTTCACTAATCCCACTTGGCTGCCCAACTTTCACTCTTCTAGGTTCAAGCGTTCGTTTCCAGTAACACTTTGAAATTTTAGGTTTCACTCTGTTTTCTGCTATATAGATAGATGTGTTTGAAACTCTGAGTCAAACACGGTTTGTGCTAGCTGCGTGAAACTTGACAAAATGAAATAGTTCTAAGTTCTATCTCTATGGTTTGTTTACTCTTGAAGTACCCCATGCAGAGACTGGCGCAAAACACTTTCGTTTGAAAGGGGTTGCCAAGCTTCCAAAAAACTACTAGTTTGCTGAAATCTCAGCAAACATTTTTTCACCAAATCTTGATGATACTTGGTGGTAATGATCAGTTCACTAATCTCACTTGGCTGTCCATCTTTCACTCTTCTAGGTTCAAGCGTTCGTTTCCAGTAACACTTTGAATTTTTAGGTTTCACTCTGTTTTCTGCTACATAGATAGCTGTGTTTGGAATTCTAAATCAAACACGGTTTGTGCTAGCTCCTTGAAACTTGACCAAATGAAGTAGTTCTAAGTTCTATCTCTATGGTTTGTTTCCTCTTGAAGTACCCCATGCAGAGACTGGCGAAAAACACTTTCGTTTGAAAGGGGTTGCCAAGCTTCCAAAAAACTACTAGTTTGCTGAAATCTCAGCAAACATTTTTTCACCAAATCTTGATGATACTTGGTGGTAATGATCAGTTCACTAATCCCACTTGGCTGCCCAACTTTCACTCTTCTAGGTTCAAGCGTTCGTTTCCAGTAACACTTTGAATTTTTAGGTTTCACTCTGTTTTCTGCTATATAGATAGATGTGTTTGAAACTCTGAGTCAAACACGGTTTGTGCTAGCTGCGTGAAACTTGACAAAATGAAATAGTTCTAAGTTCTATCTCTATGGTTTGTTTCCTCTTGAAGTACCCCATGCAGAGACTGGCGCAAAACACTTTCGTTTGAAAGGGGTTGCCAAGCTTCCAAAAAACTACTAGTTTGCTGAAATCTCAGCAAACATTTTTTCACCAAATCTTGATGATACTTGGTGGTAATGATCAGTTCACTAATCTCACTTGGCTGCCCAACTTTCACTCTTCTAGGTTCAAGCGTTCGTTTCCAGTAACACTTTGAATTTTTAGGTTTCACTCTGTTTTCTGCTACATAGATAGCTGTGTTTGGAATTCTAAATCAAACACTGTTTGTGCTAGCTCCTTGAAACTTGACCAAATTAAGTAGTTCTAAGTTCTATCTCTATGGTTTGTTTCCTCTTGAAGTACCCCATGCAGAGACTGGCGAAAAACACTTTCGTTTGAAAGGGGTTGCCAAGATTCCAAAAAACTACTAGTTTGCTGAAATCTCAGGAAACATTTTTTCACCAAAACTTGATGATACTTGGTGGTAATGATCAGTTCACTAATCCCACTTGGCTGCCCAACTTTCTCTCTTCTAGGTTCAAGCGTTCGTTTCCAGTAACACTTTGAATTTTTAGGTTTCACTCTGTTTTCTGCTATATAGATAGATGTGTTTGAAACTCTGAATCAAACACGGTTTGTGCTAGCTCCTTGAAACTTGACAAAATGAAGTAGTTCTAAGTTCTATCTCTATGTTTGTTTCCTCTTGAAGTACCCCATGCAGAACCTGGCGAAAAACACTTTCGTTTGAAAGGGGTTGCCAAGCTTCCAAAAAACTACTAGTTTGCTGAAATCTCAGCAAACATTTTTTCACCAAAACTTGATGATACTTGGTGGTAATGATCAGTTCACTAATCCCACTTGGCTGCCCAACTTTCACTCTTCTAGGTTCAAGCGTTCGTTTCCAGTAACACTTTGAATTTTTAGGTTTCACTCTGTTTTCTGCTATATAGATAGATGTGTTTGAAACTCTGAGTCAAACACGGTTTGTGCTAGCTGCGTGAAACTTGACAAAATGAAATAGTTCTAAGTTCTATCTCTATGGTTTGTTTCCTCTTGAAGTACCCCATGCAGAGACTGGCGCAAAACACTTTCGTTTGAAAGGGGTTGCCAAGCTTCCAAAAAACTACTAGTTTGCTGAAATCTCAGCAAACATTTTTTCACCAAATCTTGATGATACTTGGTGGTAATGATCAGTTCACTAATCTCACTTGGCTGCCCAACTTTCACTCTTCTAGGTTCAAGCGTTCGTTTCCAGTAACACTTTGAATTTTTAGGTTTCACTCTGTTTTCTGCTACATAGATAGCTGTGTTTGGAATTCTAAATCAAACACTGTTTGTGCTAGCTCCTTGAAACTTGACCAAATTAAGTAGTTCTAAGTTCTATCTCTATGGTTTGTTTCCTCTTGAAGTACCCCATGCAGAGACTGGCGAAAAACACTTTCGTTTGAAAGGGGTTGCCAAGATTCCAAAAAACTACTAGTTTGCTGAAATCTCAGCAAACAATTTTTCACCAAAACTTGATGATACTTGGTGGTAATGATCAGTTCACTAATCCCACTTGGCTGCCCAACTTTCACTCTTCTAGGTTCAAGCGTTCGTTTCCAGTAACATTTTTTATTTTTAGGTTTCACTCTGTTTTCTGCTATATAGATAGATGTGTTTGGAATTCTAAATCAAACACGGTTTGTGCTAGCTCCTTGAAACTTGACCAAATGAAGTAGTTCTAAGTTCTATCTCTATGGTTTGTTTCCTCTTGAAGTACCCCATGCAGAGACTGGCGAAAAACACTTTCGTTTGAAAGGGGTTGCCAAGCGTCCAAAAAACTACTAGTTTGCTGAAATCTCAGCAAACATTTTTTCACCAAAACTTGATGATACTTGGTGGTAATGATCAGTTCACTAATCCCACTTGGCTGCCCAACTTTCACTCTTCTAGGTTCAAGCGTTCGTTTCCAGTAACACTTTGAAATTTTAGGTTTCACTCTGTTTTCTGCTATATAGATAGATGTGTTTGAAACTCTGAGTCAAACACGGTTTGTGCTAGCTGCGTGAAACTTGACAAAATGAAATAGTTCTAAGTTCTATTTCTATGGTTTGTTTACTCTTGAAGTACCCCATGCAGAGACTGGCGCAAAACACTTTCGTTTGAAAGGGGTTGCCAAGCTTCCAAAAAACTACTAGTTTGCTGAAATCTCAGCAAACATTTTTTCACCAAATCTTGATGATACTTGGTGGTAATGATCAGTTCACTAATCTCACTTGGCTGTCCATCTTTCACTCTTCTAGGTTCAAGCGTTCGTTTCCAGTAACACTTTGAATTTTTAGGTTTCACTCTGTTTTCTGCTACATAGATAGCTGTGTTTGGAATTCTAAATCAAACACGGTTTGTGCTAGCTCCTTGAAACTTGACCAAATGAAGTAGTTCTAAGTTCTATCTCTATGGTTTGTTTCCTCTTGAAGTACCCCATGCAGAGACTGGCGAAAAACACTTTCGTTTGAAAGGGGTTGCCAAGCTTCCAAAAAACTACTAGTTTGCTGAAATCTCAGCAAACATTTTTTCACCAAATCTTGATGATACTTGGTGGTAATGATCAGTTCACTAATCCCACTTGGCTGCCCAACTTTCACTCTTCTAGGTTCAAGCGTTCGTTTCCAGTAACACTTTGAATTTTTAGGTTTCACTCTGTTTTCTGCTATATAGATAGATGTGTTTGAAACTCTGAGTCAAACACGGTTTGTGCTAGCTGCGTGAAACTTGACAAAATGAAATAGTTCTAAGTTCTATCTCTATGGTTTGTTTCCTCTTGAAGTACCCCATGCAGAGACTGGCGCAAAACACTTTCGTTTGAAAGGGGTTGCCAAGCTTCCAAAAAACTACTAGTTTGCTGAAATCTCAGCAAACATTTTTTCACCAAATCTTGATGATACTTGGTGGTAATGATCAGTTCACTAATCTCACTTGGCTGCCCAACTTTCACTCTTCTAGGTTCAAGCGTTCGTTTCCAGTAACACTTTGAATTTTTAGGTTTCACTCTGTTTTCTGCTACATAGATAGCTGTGTTTGGAATTCTAAATCAAACACTGTTTGTGCTAGCTCCTTGAAACTTGACCAAATTAAGTAGTTCTAAGTTCTATCTCTATGGTTTGTTTCCTCTTGAAGTACCCCATGCAGAGACTGGCGAAAAACACTTTCGTTTGAAAGGGGTTGCCAAGATTCCAAAAAACTACTAGTTTGCTGAAATCTCAGGAAACATTTTTTCACCAAAACTTGATGATACTTGGTGGTAATGATCAGTTCACTAATCCCACTTGGCTGCCCAACTTTCTCTCTTCTAGGTTCAAGCGTTCGTTTCCAGTAACACTTTGAATTTTTAGGTTTCACTCTGTTTTCTGCTATATAGATAGATGTGTTTGAAACTCTGAATCAAACACGGTTTGTGCTAGCTCCTTGAAACTTGACAAAATGAAGTAGTTCTAAGTTCTATCTCTATGTTTGTTTCCTCTTGAAGTACCCCATGCAGAACCTGGCGAAAAACACTTTCGTTTGAAAGGGGTTGCCAAGCTTCCAAAAAACTACTAGTTTGCTGAAATCTCAGCAAACATTTTTTCACCAAAACTTGATGATACTTGGTGGTAATGATCAGTTCACTAATCCCACTTGGCTGCCCAACTTTCACTCTTCTAGGTTCAAGCGTTCGTTTCCAGTAACACTTTGAATTTTTAGGTTTCACTCTGTTTTCTGCTATATAGATAGATGTGTTTGGAATTCTAAATCAAACACGGTTTGTGCTAGCTCCTTGAAACTTGACCAAATGAAGGAGTTCTAAGTTCTATCTCTATGGTTTGTTTCCTCTTGAAGTACCCCATGCAGAGACTGGCGAAAAACACTTTCGTTTGAAAGGGGGTGCCAAGCGTCCAAAAAACTACTAGTTTGCTGAAATCTCAGCAAACATTTTTTCACCAAATCTTGATGATACTTGGTGGTAATGATCAGTTCACTAATCTCACTTGGCTGTCCATCTTTCACTCTTCTAGGTTCAAGCGTTCGTTTCCAGTAACACTTTGAATTTTTAGGTTTCACTCTGTTTTCTGCTACATAGATAGCTGTGTTTGGAATTCTAAATCAAACACGGTTTGTGCTAGCTCCTTGAAACTTGACCAAATGAAGTAGTTCTAAGTTCTATCTCTATGGTTTGTTTCCTCTTGAAGTACCCCATGCAGAGACTGGCGAAAAACACTTTCGTTTGAAAGGGGTTGCCAAGCTTCCAAAAAACTACTAGTTTGCTGAAATCTCAGCAAACATTTTTTCACCAAATCTTGATGATACTTGGTGGTAATGATCAGTTCACTAATCCCACTTGGCTGCCCAACTTTCACTCTTCTAGGTTCAAGCGTTCGTTTCCAGTAACACTTTGAATTTTTAGGTTTCACTCTGTTTTCTGCTATATAGATAGATGTGTTTGAAACTCTGAGTCAAACACGGTTTGTGCTAGCTGCGTGAAACTTGACAAAATGAAATAGTTCTAAGTTCTATCTCTATGGTTTGTTTCCTCTTGAAGTACCCCATGCAGAGACTGGCGCAAAACACTTTCGTTTGAAAGGGGTTGCCAAGCTTCCAAAAAACTACTAGTTTGCTGAAATCTCAGCAAACATTTTCTCACCAAATCTTGATGATACTTGGTGGTAATGATCAGTTCACTAATCTCACTTGGCTGTCCATCTTTCACTCTTCTAGGTTCAAGCGTTCGTTTCCAGTAACACTTTGAATTTTTAGGTTTCACTCTGTTTTCTGCTACATAGATAGCTGTGTTTGGAATTCTAAATCAAACACGGTTTGTGCTAGCTCCTTGAAACTTGACCAAATGAAGTAGTTCTAAGTTCTATCTCTATGGTTTGTTTCCTCTTGAAGTACCCCATGCAGAGACTGGCGAAAAACACTTTCGTTTGAAAGGGGTTGCCAAGCTTCCAAAAAACTACTAGTTTGCTGAAATCTCAGCAAACATTTTTTCACCAAATCTTGATGATACTTGTTGGTAATGATCAGTTCACTAATCCCACTTGGCTGCCCAACTTTCACTCTTCTAGGTTCAAGCGTTCGTTTCCAGTAACACTTTGAATTTTTAGGTTTCACTCTGTTTTCTGCTATATAGATAGATGTGTTTGAAACTCTGAGTCAAACACGGTTTGTGCTAGCTGCGTGAAACTTGACAAAATGAAATAGTTCTAAGTTCTATCTCTATGGTTTGTTTCCTCTTGAAGTACCCCATGCAGAGACTGGCGAAAAACACTTTCGTTTGAAAGGGGTTGCCAAGCTTCCAAAAAACTACTAGTTTGCTGAAATCTCAGCAAACATTTTTTCACCAAATCTTGATGATACTTGGTGGTAATGATCAGTTCACTAATCTCACTTGGCTGCCCAACTTTCACTCTTCTAGGTTCAAGCGTTCGTTTGCAGTAACACTTTGAATTTTTAGGTTTCACTCTGTTTTCTGCTACATAGATAGCTGTGTTTGGAATTCTAAATCAAACACTGTTTGTGCTAGCTCCTTGAAACTTGACCAAATTAAGTAGTTCTAAGTTCTATCTCTATGGTTTGTTTCCTCTTGAAGTACCCCATGCAGAGACTGGCGAAAAACACTTTCGTTTGAAAGGGTTGCCAAGATTCCAAAAAACTACTAGTTTGCTGAAATCTCAGCAAACATTTTTTCACCAAAACTTGATGATACTTGGTGGTAATGATCAGTTCACTAATCCCACTTGGCTGCCCCACTTTCTCTCTTCTAGGTTCAAGCGTTCGTTTCCAGTAACACTTTCAATTTTTAGGTTTCACTCTGTTTTCTGCTATATAGATAGATGTGTTTGAAACTCTGAATCAAACACGGTTTGTGCTAGCTCCTTGAAACTTGACAAAATGAAGTAGTTCTAAGTTCTATCTCTATGTTTGTTTTTTCTTGAAGTACCCCATGCAGAAACTGGCGAAAAACACTTTCGTTTGAAAGGGGTTGCCAAGCTTCCAAAAAACTACTAGTTTGCTGAAATCTCAGCAAACATTTTTTCACCAAAACTTGATGATACTTGGTGGTAATGATCAGTTCACTAATCCCACTTGGCTGCCCAACTTTCACTCTTCTAGGTTCAAGCGTTCGTTTCCAGTAACACTTTGAATTTTTAGGTTTCACTCTGTTTTCTGCTATATAGATAGATGTGTTTGGAATTCTAAATCAAACACGGTTTGTGCTAGCTCCTTGAAACTTGACCAAATGAAGGAGTTCTAAGTTCTATCTCTATGTTTGTTTTTTCTTGAAGTACCCCATGCAGAAACTGGCGAAAAACACTTTCGTTTGAAAGGGGTTGCCAAGCTTCCAAAAAACTACTAGTTTGCTGAAATCTCAGCAAACATTTTTTCACCAAAACTTGATGATACTTGGTGGTAATGATCAGTTCACTAATCCCACTTGGCTGCCCAACTTTCACTCTTCTAGGTTCAAGCGTTCGTTTCCAGTAACACTTTGAATTTTTAGGTTTCACTCTGTTTTCTGCTATATAGATAGATGTGTTTGGAATTCTAAATCAAACACGGTTTGTGCTAGCTCCTTGAAACTTGACCAAATGAAGGAGTTCTAAGTTCTATCTCTATGGTTTGTTTCCTCTTGAAGTACCCCATGGAGAGACTGGCGAAAAACACTTTCGTTTGAAAGGGGTTGCCAAGCGTCCAAAAAACTACTAGTTTGCTGAAATCTCAGCAAACATTTTTTCACCAAAACTTGATGATACTTGGTGGTTATGATCAGTTCACTAATCCCACTTGGCTGCCCAACTTTCACTCTTCTAGGTTCAAGCGTTCGTTTCCAGTAACATTTTGAATTTTTAGGTTTCACTCTGTTTTCTGCTATATAGATAGATGTGTTTGGAATTCTAAATCAAACACGGTTTGTGCTAGCTCCTTGAAACTTGACCAAATGAAGTAGTTCTAAGTTCTATCTCTATGGTTTGTTTCCTCTTGAAGTACCCCATGCAGAGACTGGCGAAAAACACTTTCGTTTGAAAGGGGTTGCCAAGCTTCCAAAAAACTACTAGTTTGCTGAAATCTCAGCAAACATTTTTTCACCAAAACTTGATGATACTTGGTGGTAATGATCAGTTCACTAATCCCACTTGGCTGCCCAACTTTCACTCTTCTAGGTTCAAGCGTTCGTTTCCAGTAACACTTTGAATTTTTAGGTTTCACTCTGTTTTCTGCTATATAGATAGATGTGTTTGGAATTCTAAATCAAACACGGTTTGTGCTAGCTCCTTGAAACTTGACCAAATGAAGTAGTTCTAAGTTCTATCTCTATGGTTTGTTTCCTCTTGAAGTACCCCATGCAGAGACTGGCGAAAAACACTTTCGTTTGAAAGGGGTTGCCAAGCGTCCAAAAAACTACTAGTTTGCTGAAATCTCAGCAAACATTTTTTCACCAAAACTTGATGATACTTGGTGGTAATGATCAGTTCACTAATCCCACTTGGCTGCCCAACTTTCACTCTTCTAGGTTCAAGCGTTCGTTTCCAGTAACATTTTGAATTTTTAGGTTTCACTCTGTTTTCTGCTATATAGATAGATGTGTTTGGAATTCTAAATCAAACACGGTTTGTGCTAGCTCCTTGAAACTTGACCAAATGAAGTAGTTCTAAGTTCTATCTCTATGGTTTGTTTCCTCTTGAAGTACCCCATGCAGAGACTGGAGAAAAACACTTTCGTTTGAAAGGGGTTGCCAAGCGTCCAAAAAACTACTAGTTTGCTGAAATCTCAGCAAACATTTTTTCACCAAAACTTGATGATACTTGGTGGTAATGATCAGTTCACTAATCCCACTTGGCTGCCCAACTTTCACTCTTCTAGGTTCAAGCGTTCGTTTCCAGTAACACTTTGAATTTTTACGTTTCACTCTGTTTTCTGCTATATAGATAGATGTGTTTGAAACTCTGAGTCAAACACGGTTTGTGCTAGCTGCGTGAAACTTGACAAAATGAAATAGTTCTAAGTTCTATCTCTATGGTTTGTTTCCTCTTGAAGTACCCCATGCAGAGACTGGCGCAAAACACTTTCGTTTGAAAGGGGTTGCCAAGCTTCCAAAAAACTACTAGTTTGCTGAAATCTCAGCAAACATTTTTTCACCAAATCTTGATGATACTTGGTGGTAATGATCAGTTCACTAATCTCACTTGGCTGCCCAACTTTCACTCTTCTAGGTTCAAGCGTTCATTTCCAGTAACACTTTGAATTTTTAGGTTTCACTCTGTTTTCTGCTATATAGATAGATGTGTTTGAAACTCTGAATCAAACACGGTTTGTGCTAGCTCCTTGAAACTTGACCAAATGAAGTAGTTCTAAGTTCTATCTCTATGGTTTGTTTCCTCTTGAAGTACCCCATGCAGAGACTGGCGAAAAACACTTTCGTTTGAAAGGGGTTGCCAAGCGTCCAAAAAACTACTAGTTTGCTGAAATCTCAGCAAACATTTTTTCACCAAAACTTGATGATACTTGGTGGTAATGATCAGTTCACTAATCCCACTTGGCTGCCCAACTTTCACTCTTCTAGGTTCAAGCGTTCGTTTCCAGTAACACTTTGAATTTTTAGGTTTCACTCTGTTTTCTGCTATATAGATAGATGTGTTTGGAATTCTAAATCAAACACGGTTTGTGCTAGCTCCTTGAAACTTGACCAAATGAAGTAGTTCTAAGTTCTATCTCTATGGTTTGTTTCCTCTTGAAGTACCCCATGCAGAGACTGGCGAAAAACACTTTCGTTTGAAAGGGGTTGCCAAGCGTCCAAAAAACTACTAGTTTGCTGAAATCTCAGCAAACATTTTTTCACCAAAACTTGATGATACTTGGTGGTAATGATCAGTTCACTAATCCCACTTGGCTGCCCAACTTTCACTCTTCTAGGTTCAAGCGTTCGTTTCCAGTAACATTTTGAATTTTTAGGTTTCACTCTGTTTTCTGCTATATAGATAGATGTGTTTGGAATTCTAAATCAAACACGGTTTGTGCTAGCTCCTTGAAACTTGACCAAATGAAGTAGTTCTAAGTTCTATCTCTATGGTTTGTTTCCTCTTGAAGTACCCCATGCAGAGACTGGCGTAAAACACTTTTGTTTGAAAGGGGTTGCCAAGCTTCCAAAAAACTACTAGTTTGCTGAAATCTCAGCAAACATTTTTTCACCAAAACTTGATGATACTTTGTGGTAATGATCAGTTCACTAATCCCACTTGACTGCCCAACTTTCACTCTTCTAGGTTCAAGCGTTCGTTTCCAGTAACACTTTGAATTTTTAGGTTTCACTCTGTTTTCTGCTATATAGATAGATGTGTTTGGAATTCTAAATCAAACACGGTTTGTGCTAGCTCCTTGAAACTTGACCAAATGGAGTAGTTCTAAGTTCTATCTCTATGGTTTGTTTCCTCTTGAAGTACCCCATGCAGAGACTGGCGAAAAACACTTTCGTTTGAAAGGGGTTGCCAAGCTTCCAAAAAACTACTAGTTTGCTGAAATCTCAGCAAACATTTTTTCACCAAATCTTGATGATACTTGGTGGTAATGATCAGTTCACTAATCCCACTTGGCTGCCCAAATTTCACTCTTCTAGGTTCAAGCGTTCGTTTCCAGTAACACTTTGAATTTTTAGGTTTCACTCTGTTTTCTGCTATATAGATAGATGTGTTTGAAACTCTGAGTCAAACACGGTTTGTGCTGGCTGCGTGAAACTTGACAAAATGAAATAGTTCTAAGTTCTATCTCTATGGTTTGTTTCCTCTTGAAGTACCCCATGCAGAGACTGGCGCAAAACACTTTCGTTTGAAAGGGGTTGCCAAGCTTCCAAAAAACTACTAGTTTGCTGAAATCTCAGCAAACATTTTTTCACCAAATCTTGATGATACTTGGTGGTAATGATCAGTTCACTAATCTCACTTGGCTGCCCTACTTTCACTCTTCTAGGTTCAAGCGTTCGTTTCCAGTAACACTTTGAATTTTTAGGTTTCACTCTGTATTCTGCTATATAGATAGATGTGTTTGAAACTCTGAATCAAACACGGTTTGTGCTAGCTCCTTGAAACTTGACCAAATGAAGTAGTTCTAAGTTCTATCTCTATGGTTTGTTTCCTCTTGAAGTACCCCATGCAGAGACTGGCGAAAAACACTTTCGTTTGAAAGGGGTTGCCAAGCGTCCAAAAAACTACTAGTTTGCTGAAATCTCAGCAAACAGTTTTTCACCAAAACTTGATGATACTTGGTGGTAATGATCAGTTCACTAATCCCACTTGGCTGCCCAACTTTCACTCTTCTAGGTTCAAGCGTTCGTTTCCAGTAACATTTTGAATTTTTAGGTTTCACTCTGTTTTCTGCTATATAGATAGATGTGTTTGGAATTCTAAATCAAACACGGTTTGTGCTAGCTCCTTGAAACTTGACCAAATGAAGTAGTTCTAAGTTCTATCTCTATGGTTTGTTTCCTCTTGAAGTACCCCATGCAGAGACTGGCGAAAAACACTTTCGTTTGAAAGGGGTTGCCAAGCGTCCAAAAAACTACTAGTTTGCTGAAATCTCAGCAAACATTTTTTCACCAAAACTTGATGATACTTGGTGGTAATGATCAGTTCACTAATCCCACTTGGCTGCCCAAATTTCACTCTTCTAGGTTCAAGCGTTCGTTTCCAGTAACACTTTGAATTTTTAGTTTTCACTCTGTTTTCTGCTATATAGATAGATGTGTTTGAAACTCTGAGTCAAACACGGTTTGTGCTAGCTGCGTGAAACTTGACAAAATGAAATAGTTCTAAGTTCTATCTCTATGGTTTGTTTCCTCTTGAAGTACCCCATGCAGAGACTGGCGCAAAACACTTTCGTTTGAAAGGGGTTGCCAAGCTTCCAAAAAACTACTAGTTTGCTGAAATCTCAGCAAACATTTTTTCACCAAATCTTGATGATACTTGGTGGTAATGATCAGTTCACTAATCTCACTTGGCTGCCCAACTTTCACTCTTCTAGGTTCAAGCGTTCGTTTCCAGTAACACTTTGAATTTTTAGGTTTCACTCTGTTTTCTGCTATATAGATAGATGTGTTTGAAACTCTGAATCAAACACGGTTTGTGCTAGCTCCTTGAAACTTGACCAAATGAAGTAGTTCTAAGTTCTATCTCTATGGTTTGTTTCCTCTTGAAGTACCCCATGCAGAGACTGGCGAAAAACACTTTCGTTTGAAAGGGGTTGCCAAGCGTCCAAAAAACTATTAGTTTGCTGAAATCTCAGCAAACAGTTTTTCACCAAAACTTGATGATATTTGGTGGTAATGATCAGTTCACTAATCCCACTTGGCTGCCCAACTTTCACTCTTCTAGGTTCAAGCGTTCGTTTCCAGTAACATTTTGAATTTTTAGGTTTCACTCTGTTTTCTGCTATATAGATAGATGTGTTTGGAATTCTAAATCAAACACGGTTTGTGCTAGCTCCTTGAAACTTGACCAAATGAAGTAGTTCTAAGTTCTATCTCTATGGTTTGTTTCCTCTTGAAGTACCCCATGCAGAGACTGGCGAAAAACACTTTCGTTTGAAAGGGGTTGCCAAGCGTCCAAAAAACTACTAGTTTGCTGAAATCTCAGCAAACATTTTTTCACCAAAACTTGATGATACTTGGTGGTAATGATCAGTTCACTAATCCCACTTGGCTGCCCAACTTTCACTCTTCTAGGTTCAAGCGTTCGTTTCCAGTAACATTTTGAATTTTTAGGTTTCACTCTGTTTTCTGCTATATAGATAGATGTGTTTGGAATTCTAAATCAAACACGGTTTGTGCTAGCTCCTTGAAACTTGACCAAATGAAGTAGTTCTAAGTTCTATCTCTATGGTTTGTTTCCTCTTGAAGTACCCCATGCAGAGACTGGCGAAAAACACTTTCGTTTGAAAGGGGTTGCCAAGCGTCCAAAAAACTACTAGTTTGCTGAAATCTCAGCAAACCTTTTTTCACCAAAACTTGATGATACTTGGTGGTAATGATCAGTTCACTAATCCCACTTGGCTGCCCAAATTTCACTCTTCTAGGTTCAAGCGTTCGTTTCCAGTAACACTTTGAATTTTTACGTTTCACTCTGTTTTCTGCTATATAGATAGATGTGTTTGAAACTCTGAGTCAAACACGGTTTGTGCTAGCTGCGTGAAACTTGACAAAATGAAATAGTTCTAAGTTCTATCTCTATGGTTTGTTTCCTCTTGAAGTACCCCATGCAGAGACTGGCGCAAAACACTTTCGTTTGAAAGGGGTTGCCAAGCTTCCAAAAAACTACTAGTTTGCTGAAATCTCAGCAAACATTTTTTCACCAAATCTTGATGATACTTGGTGGTAATGATCAGTTCACTAATCTCACTTGGCTGCCCAACTTTCACTCTTCTAGGTTCAAGCGTTCATTTCCAGTAACACTTTGAATTTTTAGGTTTCACTCTGTTTTCTGCTATATAGATAGATGTGTTTGAAACTCTGAATCAAACACGGTTTGTGCTAGCTCCTTGAAACTTGACCAAATGAAGTAGTTCTAAGTTCTATCTCTATGGTTTGTTTCCTCTTGAAGTACCCCATGCAGAGACTGGCGAAAAACACTTTCGTTTGAAAGGGGTTGCCAAGCGTCCAAAAAACTACTAGTTTGCTGAAATCTCAGCAAACATTTTTTCACCAAAACTTGATGATACTTGGTGGTAATGATCAGTTCACTAATCCCACTTGGCTGCCCAACTTTCACTCTTCTAGGTTCAAGCGTTCGTTTCCAGTAACACTTTGAATTTTTAGGTTTCACTCTGTTTTCTGCTATATAGATAGATGTGTTTGGAATTCTAAATCAAACACGGTTTGTGCTAGCTCCTTGAAACTTGACCAAATGAAGTAGTTCTAAGTTCTATCTCTATGGTTTGTTTCCTCTTGAAGTACCCCATGCAGAGACTGGCGAAAAACACTTTCGTTTGAAAGGGGTTGCCAAGCGTCCAAAAAACTACTAGTTTGTTGAAATCTCAGCAAACATTTTTTCACCAAAACTTGATGATACTTGGTGGTAATGATCAGTTCACTAATCCCACTTGGCTGCCCAACTTTCACTCTTCTAGGTTCAAGCGTTCGTTTCCAGTAACATTTTGAATTTTTAGGTTTCACTCTGTTTTCTGCTATATAGATAGATGTGTTTGGAATTCTAAATCAAACACGGTTTGTGCTAGCTCCTTGAAACTTGACCAAATGAAGTAGTTCTAAGTTCTATCTCTATGGTTTGTTTCCTCTTGAAGTACCCCATGCAGAGACTGGCGAAAAACACTTTCGTTTGAAAGGGGTTGCCAAGCTTCCAAAAAACTACTAGTTTGCTGAAATCTCAGCAAACATTTTTTCACCAAAACTTGATGATACTTGGTGGTAATGATCAGTTCACTAATCCCACTTGACTGCCCAACTTTCACTCTTCTAGGTTCAAGCGTTCGTTTCCAGAAACACTTTGAATTTTTAGGTTTCACTCTGTTTTCTGCTATATAGATAGATGTGTTTGGAATTCTAAATCAAACACGGTTTGTGCTAGCTCCTTGAAACTTGACCAAATGAAGTAGTTCTAAGTTCTATCTCTATGGTTTGTTTCCTCTTGAAGTACCCCATGCAGAGACTGGCGAAAAACACTTTCGTTTGAAAGGGGTTGCCAAGCGTCCAAAAAACTACTAGTTTGCTGAAATCTCAGCAAACATTTTTTCACCAAAACTTGATGATACTTGGTGGTAATGATCAGTTCACTAATCCCACTTGGCTGCCCAAATTTCACTCTTCTAGGTTCAAGCGTTCGTTTCCAGTAACACTTTGAATTTTTAGGTTTCACTCTGTTTTCTGCTATATAGATAGATGTGTTTGAAACTCTGAGTCAAACACGGTTTGTGCTAGCTGCGTGAAACTTGACAAAATGAAATAGTTCTAAGTTCTATCTCTATGGTTTGTTTCCTCTTGAAGTACCCCATGCAGAGACTGGCGCAAAACACTTTCGTTTGAAAGGGGTTGCCAAGCTTCCAAAAAACTACTAGTTTGCTGAAATCACAGCAAACATTTTTTCACCAAATCTTGATGATACTTGGTGGTAATGATCAGTTCACTAATCTCACTTGGCTGCCCAACTTTCACTCTTCTAGGTTCAAGCGTTCGTTTCCAGTAACACTTTGAATTTTTAGGTTTCACTCTGTTTTCTGCTATATAGATAGATGTGTTTGAAACTCTGAATCAAACACGGTTTGTGCTAGCTCCTTGAAACTTGACCAAATGAAGTAGTTCTAAGTTCTATCTCTATGGTTTGTTTCCTCTTGAAGTACCCCATGCAGAGACTGGCGAAAAACACTTTCGTTTGAAAGGGGTTGCCAAGCGTCCAAAAAACTACTAGTTTGCTGAAATCTCAGCAAACAGTTTTTCACCAAAACTTGATGATACTTGGTGGTAATGATCAGTTCACTAATCCCACTTGGCTGCCCAACTTTCACTCTTCTAGGTTCAAGCGTTCGTTTCCAGTAACATTTTGAATTTTTAGGTTTCACTCTGTTTTCTGCTATATAGATAGATGTGTTTGGAATTCTAAATCAAACACGGTTTGTGCTAGCTCCTTGAAACTTGACCAAATGAAGTAGTTCTAAGTTCTATCTCTATGGTTTGTTTCCTCTTGAAGTACCCCATGCAGAGACTGGCGAAAAACACTTTCGTTTGAAAGGGGTTGCCAAGCGTCCAAAAAACTTCTAGTTTGCTGAAATCTCAGCAAACATTTTTTCACCAAAACTTGATGATACTTGGTGGTAAAGATCAGTTCACTAATCTCACTTGGCTGCCCAACTTTCACTCTTCTAGGTTCAAGCGTTCGTTTCCAGTAACACTTTGAATTTTTAGGTTTCACTCTGTTTTCTGCTATATAGATAGATGTGTTTGAAACTCTGAGTCAAACACGGTTTGTGCTAGCTGCGTGAAACTTGACAAAATGAAATAGTTCTAAGTTCTATCTCTATGGTTTGTTTCCTCTTGAAGTACCCCATGCAGAGACTGGCGCAAAACACTTTCGTTTGAAAGGGGTTGCCAAGCTTCCAAAAAACTACTAGTTTGCTGAAATCTCAGCAAACATTTTTTCACCAAATCTTGATGATACTTGGTGGTAATGATCAGTTCACTAATCTCACTTGGCTGCCCAACTTTCACTCTTCTAGGTTCAAGCGTTCATTTCCAGTAACACTTTGAATTTTTAGGTTTCACTCTGTTTTCTGCTATATAGATAGATGTGTTTGAAACTCTGAATCAAACACGGTTTGTGCTAGCTCCTTGAAACTTGACCAAATGAAGTAGTTCTAAGTTCTATCTCTATGGTTTGTTTCCTCTTGAAGTACCCCATGCAGAGACTGGCGAAAAACACTTTCGTTTGAAAGGGGTTGCCAAGCGTCCAAAAAACTACTAGTTTGCTGAAATCTCAGCAAACATTTTTTCACCAAAACTTGATGATAGTTGGTGGTAATGATCAGTTCACTAATCCCACTTGGCTGCCCAACTTTCACTCTTCTAGGTTCAAGCGTTCGTTTCCAGTAACACTTTGAATTTTTAGGTTTCACTCTGTTTTCTGCTATATAGATAGATGTGTTTGGAATTCTAAATCAAACACGGTTTGTGCTAGCTCCTTGAAACTTGACCAAATGAAGTAGTTCTAAGTTCTATCTCTATGGTTTGTTTCCTCTTGAAGTACCCCATGCAGAGACTGGCGAAAAACACTTTCGTTTGAAAGGGGTTGCCAAGCTTCCAAAAAACTACTAGTTTGCTGAAATCTCAGCAAACATTTTTTCACCAAAACTTGATGATACTTGGTGGTAATGATCAGTTCACTAATCCCACTTGACTGCCCAACTTTCACTCTTCTAGGTTCAAGCGTTCGTTTCCAGAAACACTTTGAATTTTTAGGTTTCACTCTGTTTTCTGCTATATAGATAGATGTGTTTGGAATTCTAAATCAAACACGGTTTGTGCTAGCTCCTTGAAACTTGACCAAATGAAGTAGTTCTAAGTTCTATCTCTATGGTTTGTTTCCTCTTGAAGTACCCCATGCAGAGACTGGCGAAAAACACTTTCGTTTGAAAGGGGTTGCCAAGCGTCCAAAAAACTACTAGTTTGCTGAAATCTCAGCAAACATTTTTTCACCAAAACTTGATGATACTTGGTGGTAATGATCAGTTCACTAATCCCACTTGGCTGCCCAAATTTCACTCTTCTAGGTTCAAGCGTTCGTTTCCAGTAACACTTTGAATTTTTAGGTTTCACTCTGTTTTCTGCTATATAGATAGATGTGTTTGAAACTCTGAGTCAAACACGGTTTGTGCTAGCTGCGTGAAACTTGACAAAATGAAATAGTTCTAAGTTCTATCTCTATGGTTTGTTTCCTCTTGAAGTACCCCATGCAGAGACTGGCGCAAAACACTTTCGTTTGAAAGGGGTTGCCAAGCTTCCAAAAAACTACTAGTTTGCTGAAATCACAGCAAACATTTTTTCACCAAATCTTGATGATACTTGGTGGTAATGATCAGTTCACTAATCTCACTTGGCTGCCCAACTTTCACTCTTCTAGGTTCAAGCGTTCGTTTCCAGTAACACTTTGAATTTTTAGGTTTCACTCTGTTTTCTGCTATATAGATAGATGTGTTTGAAACTCTGAATCAAACACGGTTTGTGCTAGCTCCTTGAAACTTGACCAAATGAAGTAGTTCTAAGTTCTATCTCTATGGTTTGTTTCCTCTTGAAGTACCCCATGCAGAGACTGGCGAAAAACACTTTCGTTTGAAAGGGGTTGCCAAGCGTCCAAAAAACTACTAGTTTGCTGAAATCTCAGCAAACAGTTTTTCACCAAAACTTGATGATACTTGGTGGTAATGATCAGTTCACTAATCCCACTTGGCTGCCCAACTTTCACTCTTCTAGGTTCAAGCGTTCGTTTCCAGTAACATTTTGAATTTTTAGGTTTCACTCTGTTTTCTGCTATATAGATAGATGTGTTTGGAATTCTAAATCAAACACGGTTTGTGCTAGCTCCTTGAAACTTGACCAAATGAAGTAGTTCTAAGTTCTATCTCTATGGTTTGTTTCCTCTTGAAGTACCCCATGCAGAGACTGGCGAAAAACACTTTCGTTTGAAAGGGGTTGCCAAGCGTCCAAAAAACTTCTAGTTTGCTGAAATCTCAGCAAACATTTTTTCACCAAAACTTGATGATACTTGGTGGTAAAGATCAGTTCACTAATCTCACTTGGCTGCCCAACTTTCACTCTTCTAGGTTCAAGCGTTCGTTTCCAGTAACACTTTGAATTTTTAGGTTTCACTCTGTTTTCTGCTATATAGATAGATGTGTTTGAAACTCTGAGTCAAACACGGTTTGTGCTAGCTGCGTGAAACTTGACAAAATGAAATAGTTCTAAGTTCTATCTCTATGGTTTGTTTCCTCTTGAAGTACCCCATGCAGAGACTGGCGCAAAACACTTTCGTTTGAAAGGGGTTGCCAAGCTTCCAAAAAACTACTAGTTTGCTGAAATCTCAGCAAACATTTTTTCACCAAATCTTGATGATACTTGGTGGTAATGATCAGTTCACTAATCTCACTTGGCTGCCCAACTTTCACTCTTCTAGGTTCAAGCGTTCATTTCCAGTAACACTTTGAATTTTTAGGTTTCACTCTGTTTTCTGCTATATAGATAGATGTGTTTGAAACTCTGAATCAAACACGGTTTGTGCTAGCTCCTTGAAACTTGACCAAATGAAGTAGTTCTAAGTTCTATCTCTATGGTTTGTTTCCTCTTGAAGTACCCCATGCAGAGACTGGCGAAAAACACTTTCGTTTGAAAGGGGTTGCCAAGCGTCCAAAAAACTACTAGTTTGCTGAAATCTCAGCAAACATTTTTTCACCAAAACTTGATGATAGTTGGTGGTAATGATCAGTTCACTAATCCCACTTGGCTGCCCAACTTTCACTCTTCTAGGTTCAAGCGTTCGTTTCCAGTAACACTTTGAATTTTTAGGTTTCACTCTGTTTTCTGCTATATAGATAGATGTGTTTGGAATTCTAAATCAAACACGGTTTGTGCTAGCTCCTTG